>NC_073692.1:434561483-434614755 GCF_029784155.1 Uranotaenia lowii
TACTAGAGGAAACACACTTTCTTGTTGAACAATTGGTGAGTTCATTCCATTATCATTCTCATTCAATTATTCTGAACTGATTTTGCAATCCGGGAGTTTCTAGCTAAGAATTTTAAGAGGCGTACAAAGTTTGAAAATTAATTTTTAATGATTTAATTTAATTTAATTATTAATGATAAGACGTTAGGCGATCCTCGGCAATTCGCGGGGACTGTAGAAGAGTTGTTTTTTTCTATTTTAACATACTTTTTCAACTAAATACATACGTGTAATGTCGTAAACATTTTCAATTTTCATTCATAAAGTTATATTATAATTACTGTAATAATTTGAAAGCAAGTGGCTGCGAGGAAGGTGATATGCGCATGAAATTTACATCAGAAATCGTCGGATTCTTTATATTATGTTGTGTCTTGGAACCCGACAGTTTGTTTATGTGCTTGTTTAGTTAATCATGTTTCAGGTTTGGAATATTTTAAAGTTAAGAAAACTAGAGTTCAATTGAAAGATATAAATTTATTCTGTATGATTCATATCTACAATGACTCAATGGAATTGTTCAGATACTGTGTCAGTCATGGATGTGTACTTTTACAAATATTCTGCAAAATCTTTGATTTCAAAAGACTTTGTAATGGTATTAATTATTTTCTCTGTGCTTTTAATATTTATTTTCAAGAGCGAGTAAAGGCGCTATATCCAAGTTGAATGATCAGAAATGATGGTGCACAATAATCCGAAACATGTAGTTTATGTAGTTTGATCAAACGTCCAGTAAAGTAACAAAATTTACAATTTATCGAATGATTTCATTTAATCGGTTTTGTTTTGGATTTCTGAGCAGAAAAAACCTCATTTTCACCCACAGAAAGACGATCTCATAAGGGCCAAAGGAGCACAGTAAATTTTAGCAAATGTGCTTCCAACGTGAATATTTCAAACGTTTCTTCCTCTCTGTTTTTTTAATTGTCTTTGTGTCCAATACTGCACAGTGGGCCCGGCCGAGTAAAGATGAGCAGTAAATGTACTCTACTACACACCGTGATGTTGATAAGATCTGGCTGAATTTGGAGACGTTCTGAGGTATTTAAGGAAATTTTACAGTAGTCACTCTCGTAGATAATCAGCAATTTTCTCAGTTATCATACCTTATTGGAGTGGACCAGTGCTCTAAGCTGTTGACGTACTAGCATGAATGTGAAATAATTTTTCAATCACAGTATACATATATTTTGCTATAAACTTAATATCCGCTGAACATTAACCAAGCAATCTCTGACTGATATTATATCAAAAGCACTTTATTTTCAAATTTGTGACTGGGATTCTCCTTAAAATCTCATTATTTAAAAAAGTCAGTGAAGTCAGTTATTTTGAAGAAATTTGCTGTTTCTGGAAGCATTTGCTGAACAAAATTTGCTTCGCAATTTATAAATATTTCAATTTGGAAAGAAAGTCGTTTCTAAACAGTCAGAAAAACTCAGGAATACAACTTTATGGAGTTGTTAATTATTCTGCTATTCTGTTAGGATTATTCTTAAATCGTCTGAGAGTTTGTAGAAAGATAAAAATATTCCATAAAGTTCGTTAGCTTTATGTATGAAATTATTTGAAAATATTTTTTTAGAATTGTCTAGTGTTTTTTTTTTAATTTCTCAAAAAGAAATTTACTTAATAAAAGTCTAACCATTTATCATAATAAATTCACATTTTCTCAAACTGTTACGATTTAGTGGAATGACTGCGGAGCTAATGATGAAATATAAAAAATGTTTTCAAAATCATCATCTAGCTATTTTTTCGCTGTCTGTTAGAATAGATGGGGAAGAAAGTGTTTTTTTCTCATTAAAGATGAATTTGACTTTTTTAACACTGTCCGCACTAAACTAATTTCTTCACAAAAAATACAGGTCTTGTTATAGGATGTTTAAATTATCTATTTGAAGCACAGTTTAGCTGAGAAACTCAAGGCTCTAATATTAACTGGTAATTTCATGAAATCATAACTTACTCTTAATCCCAAATGAAAAGTCAAAATGACGACCACATTGAGGTCGAGCAAATAAACACAAATCTGAAATTAGTTTATATTTATATAAATTCGTGAATTTACTTTTTAATGTACTAAAAGCTCTCATAACTAACTAAGAAGAAAGTAATATAGTTCTTTATGGAAAAATTATTAGGGTTGGAAAAAACTTAAACTTGAAGAGTGATTGCCAACATTTATACTGACAAATACTTTACAATGTCTTATCAACCTTTCGCTAATCTTTTAATCTTTTATTTCTCCCAAATTATAAACAAATGTAGCTCGAGAACCAATCAAGCAAATGGTACCAAATAAGAAATTGGAGGGCATTTGAGTACGAGAAATATTCATATGATTTTTTGAGACCCCTCTTTCTTTCTAGTGGGGTGATAGAAAGCATATAATTTTGATTTATCTCTCAAGAATTTGTCAATATACAGGCACCATTCATCTTTTGTATAATATTGTTTTATTAGTTTCAAATTACTATTGGCGGTAGGAAATTTAATTTTTCAATACACTTGGATACACGTGGAATTTTTACAGAGGTAGTTCGTGATGAAAAAGGACATATTCTATCATGACTCATATTTTTAATGTTGGTTAAGTTCATTACTGAAAAGTTATTTGCAAAAAAAACCATAGCAAAAACACATAAAAAAGAAATCCCTTCAAATCAACCCACTCCTTGAGTCACAACCGTTAAGCGCGTCTCGCCCAGCCCAGGATTGGAACCGGGACGGGCGTTCCTCGATAATGATTCGAACGGTCATTTAAAAAGGCTTTTATTTTTTGTTTACATTAACCGGACAAGAGAGGTAGGGGAACATGCCCTATTATGCGCCACCTAAGCGAATCGCTGATTTTCTATGTATTCCACGTACAAATTGTGTTAAAAATGGGTGCAATCGTTGAAGAAAATTGTTTTCTACAAATGCCTATGATTTTTTATTACTCAAATTGCTATAGTTGCTTCAAAAACTTGATTTTTAAAAACCTTATTCAAAGCCACAGAACAAAACTGTGTTGCAAATACGCGCCGCCGTGTATTCAATACGCGCCTAGCAGCCGAACACACCCGAAAGCAGCCGAAGACCGAAAACACACCAATACTTACAGACACTTTGAATGAAAATAAAATCAAAATGGACTAATCAAAATTTAAAAAAAAAATAAAAGTTGATTTTTTGGGCTGAATTAACGCTCAAAATAAGGTTTTAGACTTTTTGTTCATTTTCAATGTAAATTGGCCTTTTTGAAAAATTAATGCTATTTTCAGCCTACTACGATTGGCGCGTTATAACGATCGCATGGGCCGTGATAAAACATACCCATAAAAAGCATACCATAGCGAGTTCGGTATAATTTTTTAGCATTAAATCGTAATTTAGATTCTCCTCTATCGATGTGTCAGAAAATATTGTCTTATTCGTTTTTCTCTGCTTGGTGACACCTTATTAAAAGTGTTTTAAAATTTAGATCGAAATGAAGAAAAACCTAAATTGTGAAATTATCACGACACAGGAGCATTTTAAGGAAAAAATCATACTTGCCATGACCAATCATAGCATTTAGAACAAATTGGTAATATTTTGCAGGCTTAAAATGCTTCAGATTCTTCAAAACAAGGGTGGCGCATATTAGCCACATGGGGCGTTATATGAACTTTTCCCCTATAAATCATTAATTAGCCGGCTTGTGGTTGTTTATGTTTTCAGCGCATTTCGCCACCCTCCCGTGAAAAGGTATGATTTCGTTTGAGCCGCTCTAAGCTCGTGCTGTTTCAGCATCAACTTAGCTGAAAGAAGGAAGAAGAAAGGATCGCGCGCTATAATAAAACCGTAATTTATTGTTTTTCGCGATGCGTTCCTGAGGAAACAAAAAGGCATTATCGCTGGCAGAAATATTTACGTGTACAAATCGCATCTTGCAGTAGGCTTTGAGTTCAATTGGGCGCATGCTATTGAGTTTGAGTTTGAGTTTGAGGGATGGTGAGGAACAAAACCCAAAGTTGTTCCCATCATCTTGCGATGGCATGGTTTACTGAGATTTGAAGACTAAACCCCATTGAAGAGCCGAGGTTTTGTGACCCCAGGAGATGTGTGAAGTTTTATAAGAAGGCTTTTAAGATTGTTTTTATTGCCTTGTGGTGATCTTGGCTTTGTAGCTTTTTTTTTCGTTTTGTCTTGTTTGGGCAATAAAAGGTTTCGCGTCTCAATATTGGCGAAACCGCTTTTTCCGGCCACAGTTTTGGGATGCAGAAAAGTTCCAGCATACGGGAATTTGGCTAAAATTTGGAAGTATAAAAAATGCCAAATTAACCGACCCGCTGAGAGCTGGGAGGACTAATGATCGTATGGGAACCAGCCCACCTTATTCTTTTTCTAATTTCTCGAACCCTTGGCGGGTGGATCGGAAGTTTGAAAATTTCACGGTCTCAGAGAAGAAGGTACGAAAAAAAGGTGCTTCATTTGTATCTCTCGTTTTGTTTTCGCCCTCGTTAGAGATGCTGCGCTGCGGTGAAAGTGGTTTTTGCTGTTTTATTGGTTTTTAAGGCACATCCAAGATGGTCGTAACGCTTTATTTTTAGCCATCTTTCTCCTCGTTTTGGTGATTACCTATTTCGATAAGAACATCTTGGCGTGTCTTCTTCGCACGTAAAAGTTTACTTTCAAACAGTCGAGCGCGCCAACTGTTGGCGATTGATGAAAGTTGCAAACTTGTAAAGATGGGAATAATTACCTTGCAGTTGGTGGATAAATGATCGCTTATGTTTTGAGCTGAAGAAACTCACCTGTGGAGAAGAAAGAAAAGCAATTTAATTAATTCATTCAAATGTTGTACGATGAAAAGTTTTCAATTTATGACTTCATTTGGAACAACATATGAAAATGAGTTTTGGGATTCATATTGTATGTAATGAATATGTAAACAAAAATTTTCTTTACATTTAGAGGACTCAATTAAAAATCATCCTTCAAACTTAAGGTTTTCTGCTGATTCGTTCTTCAAAAGTAAAAACTTTAAATCGAATTGATGAGGGAAAACCCACTCACAACAATGTTTAATGCTACCGAGCCACCCTCAACGAAGTGCCACGCCGTATGCAAATTGCTGCACTCTATAATTTATCAATTACAATCAAATTACTGTTCGGTAATAAAAATCATGCTTTTTCAATTACTTTGATTAGCTTCCTGCGCCATTTCACTGTCCCCCGGCACGCAATTCGGATGTTTCCCCTTTTAGCAGTGTGGTTTTTTTTTATCCACTTTCCTCCTACGTACTTAGTTACTGATTGGCAAAAGTAAAAAGGAATGCTTGCGCTCTGCCCCCGTTTATCAACTTTGGTCAAGTCATTCGGAGTAATAAAATGAAACCATATGTTTTTTTCGATGTTTTTTTTTTATTCGTTTGATGAAATTTACTCTCCATCCGTCCGAAAAAGATGCAGAAATTCGTGGTCTGCTGTTTTTTTTTGCCATCATGCTTTTCGATTTGTGAGCTAATTTGATTAGGCAATGGATTTATGTCTGCTTCTTTGGCTTCTTCATTCGGATCATCATTACTGTTGTTTATTTTGACTATCCATTTCAAAACTCAGCAGAATTTTCAACGCACGTTATTAAAAGTTTCAAGAAGCAAAATAACTGTTAGATAAGCATTTGACTCTATCAAATTGACTTTTCATTTGGAATACTCTTGGACTTGACTGACTTGACTGACTTAACTGACTTGACTGACTTGACTGACTTGACTGACTTGACTGACTTGACTGACTTGACTGACTTGACTGACTTGACTGACTTGACTGACTTGACTGACTTGACTGACTTGACTGACTTGACTGACTTGACTGACTTGACTGACTTGACTGACTTGACTGACTTGACTGACTTGACTGACTTGACTGACTTGACTGACTTGACTGACTTGACTGACTTGACTGACTTGACTGACTTGACTGACTTGACTGACTTGACTGACTTGACTGACTTGACTGACTTGACTGACTTGACTGACTTGACTGACTTGACTGACTTGACTGACTTGACTGACTTGACTGACTTGACTGACTTGACTGACTTGACTGACTTGACTGACTTGACTGACTTGACTGACTTGACTGACTTGACTGACTTGACTGACTTGACTGACTTGACTGACTTGACTGACTTGACTGACTTGACTGACTTTACTGTCTTGACTGTTTTGATAATAAAAATCTTTTGAAGGGTAACTTATTATACAGAAATCTAAAGACAAGAATTCAAGTTAATTTTATCTTATTTTCAATACCGATATCGACTGGAAGGCACTTCCAGGATTGAAAGTATGACATCACATCAGTTCTAAGTATCTTCTCTTTCAAGAGTTTGATAGATTTGCAATTGTTTTCAACCACTATTCTTTTATTATTGCTGGCACTAATATTAGAAGCCTTAAAACTGAATTGGTCACGTTTTAGCGATTAGAAACATCAATCAATCGAAGAACATTCACTTAGGGATGTTCTCACCCTGTGCATCGCAAAACCCCCGAGTATATGTATGCTTACTCAATTTGAATTTACAGCCAGTTTAGCTGGTCCTTAATCTTCACACAATTTTCAGATCAAAAAAATCAAAATTCGGGAAACGGGAATTAATTTGTTTCCAAATAAGTGTTAACAAACATGTCAGAAAATTGGGTCGTCTCCGGTGGAATTTAATCTGTAATCACTTTTGGCCTAATTAATTTTTAATGATTAATTTCGATTTATAATTCAATGAACGTTCTGTATTGAACTCAAATCTTGGCATACAAATACACTTCCTTGTCTTAAGAATGGGCTTATATTAAGAAGTGTTACTATCAAGTTCAGAATTTGAAACGAACCATTTAACTTCAAACGAATGCTAATTTAACACATAAACAAGTTAGTAGTCATGTGATAGATGTTTACTACTGGAAATAGCAAAAGCTTTTGAAAAATTACACAAGGTCACATTTCTCAAATAATTTAAGAGATACTTATGATTACTCTGGATGCCCTGAATCCAAATCTGCAATGGTTTTTCTTTAATAAGCTTTTGTTTTTTTTTTAAATTACTTTTGAAAATAAGTTAAAATCATTTGAGAAATTATGAGTTTTTTTTTAACAAAACTTTTAAACATTACAAAAAATTCCAAATAAAGGTTTCAAATAAATTATCAACATTCCCTAAGACCGTTGTTTATTTGCAAAGAAGTGATAGAATTTTTCTTTGAATAACTAGAATTTTGGAAAAAGTGTATAAAAGTTTTAGACCGAATTGAATTAAAGTTCAAATTTTTTTTGCATGCTTCAACAAATTTGTTAAATTAAATGCAACCATTTTTTGAAACTTTTTGCAATAAGTTCAAAAATATTTGTAATTTGTAAAGATATTTTTCCAAAATTTGAAAAACTGAAGTTTATTTAATTTAGATCAGTAAGCATCATCATCATCATCATCATCATCATCAAGTTATTCATTAATTGAATGGAGTATAATTAACAAATTCAGAATCAGTTCATATCAACAAATCTGGAGTTGATCGAAAAAATCTTACGAAAGATTGGAGTTTAGGACACCATTTTTTCAATAATTTGACGATTTGATCAAACAAAATTCATTCTTCAATTTTAAAAACTTATCTTTTTCCTCTAAATATTAAGTTTTTTTTTAATAATTTGACATAAATTTATAGTCAAACTATTTAAGTTTTTTTTTTAACTTTTTTGGTAAGTTGATCAGTTCTGAATTTTTGTGAAATGAAAACGGAGGAGTAGGCGTTGATCTGATGGCATCGCACGTGTTTTGTTTTCGTGTCCGTGACAATTTTTGAAAATTGATTGTTTGTATTATAATTTTTGTGTTCAGTTGTTCGAAAGTATATAAAACAAGTGTCCGAAATTCCAGAGAAACAGTAATCGCCGGAAGTGTTTCAAACCTGTTTGAGGACGTGCTTGTGGATGTGTTTCAATCTGGGTTATGGTTGTGCAAAAATTTGCTGCGCGCAAGAGGGTCCAATCATTTCTTTGCGCAATCGGTCCATGGCATCCAGACGTGAAGTTATTAGTTTGCAAAATTTCGAATTTCACAAAATCGCTTAAATGCATCTTCTGGCGGAGCTGAAACATTCTGCCAAAAAGCGGATTTTATTGCTCTTAAAGTTTGCAGTGTTTGATTCAAAAATTTGCTGTGGCTGGAGTTTTTTCATATCTGGTGATAAATGTGTGTTGTTCTAATTGCGCACATAGAATTGAGGAATCCATTTCAACAGTCACAATTATGTTTCAAGCAAAAAGTTTAGTTTCTGAAAAAAATACAGTTTGAATGGTAAAAGTCCAGAGAGTCCGATTTTCGTAGAAATACTGTGTGTCATAATATCGTCAGAGTAAAAAGTTGGGGAAGTTCGAAGTCAAAGTGACAGTGCGCGTGCCTTCAATTTTTATACAATTATGAATGGTACTATAGTTGAAACATTAATTTTTTTAACGAGGATATCGTTCTCATGAACAAATATGATATTTCAATGATTTCTAAAGAAATGTGACTCATTCGCAATTTTCTAGTGAAATCTAAAGAGAAAATCATTCCAAACAAAAAATTTCCATCGCAGCAACCATTCTCAAATTGTCACTGGTCGTAATTTACAATCGGATGCACTTTTTTTCTTATCTCTCAGTAGAAAAAATATACTATTCTCATGCAAACAGAGTAACCCATATGACACATAAAGTTGAAAGTTGTCTGATTGCTTGATCATCCGCCTGCTTGGATGGCTGACGACGATGGGTGACGATGTGCAACATTTAAATTTACCGGTGTTTTGCTTGCAATTTCCACACACACAGAAGTTGGGTCCCGATGATGAAGGGTTTTAGGTGGGTACCTATTTGGGATCCAGATTGGGACCTTCGAAAGGGGTTTATAACAACTGTGGGACATTACATCAGGGGGAAGAGAGACGCGACGGTAGAGAGATAGATCAATTTGAGAGTAAAATACGACGTGACATGACTGTGCATGACTTGCACATAAATCGTCCAATGTTTTGGCCACCAGCTTCTGCGGACAGGGACCCAAAATCCACCGGGTAATCGGTGTCCAGGCAGGCCAGGCACTGGAAACTGGTCGGTGCAAGAAAACGTGTCGAAAGTTGGAAGGAAAATCGATTTCGAATAAACATGTCACAGTGCGTTCTGTGTACGGTGGTCTAAAAAATTGATTTATTTTTTAATCACAAATTTGGGAATAGGTAGGTCAATGATCTAATTCTGTTGAAACAAAACTTAAAGGAAATTATGAGGATTAAAGAATTACACTGTAATTTTCACACACTATGCGAGAAGGTGTGTTCATTTTAGGGACAGCAAGGATGACACGGGATTTGCTGTAATCTTGGCCCTACTTCTACAAGATGCACACCGGGTCTCCCAAGTTGATCCACAAACCCATGGCACAGTTAGGGTTCGATAGTTAGTTAGTTTCTTAGTTAGTTAGTTTCTTAGGTTTTGCCTTTATTGAGAGGTTTGCAATGACATGAATGATCAACATTTTCAACTTTGAACCTACTGTTCCTATTTTGGTAATGGATCGGTTCCTTTCATTGGACCTAGAACAAAAATTCCTATAAAAAGTATGATTTTTCGAAAAAAAAAATAAACAAATTCATTGAAAATATTATCTTCAAACAATTATTATCATACAAAAGTATAACAGCTTTTTAACATTGGAAAAAAACAAAAATTTCTGTTATGAATATCACAAACTTGTTTATTCTCCGTCATCTCTATCAGCAGAACAATAGCTGAAACTTGTTTGTGTTTACTTACTTGTAGTTTTTTTAAAACTGACAAAAATGTTAAAAATATTCAATATTGGTTCTGAAAAAGGCCCCAATTGTGAATTTGCACCTTTGTTGATTTGTTGGTAATGATAAAAAAATTGGTGATGTCAGGTCTAAACATGGAACACCAAAGTCGAAAGTTTCCTATAGTTGGACCCTTTCCAAATTTTCCGAGTTTTCCATTGATTTTCATTTATTTTCGGAAAAATAGGTAAAATGGTTGATATTATTCACAGTGAAAGTAATTTTCCTTCAAACTTTGGCTTGGATGGTAAAAAATCGTGGTTTTTCCTTAAACACTCCAATTTCTTAATATGCGCCCCACTAATTGAGCTGTCTGATTTACCACTGATGAGAAAGTACATTTTAAAAATCGTTGAAAAATTTATCAGAAAGACTTTTAATGGCAAAAAATGGTAAGGTTGGATTCAGGAAGAATAAGGGCACATTTTGTGCATAGGAATATCTTTATTTTATGCCAGCAAAATAAATTATTTACAATTTTCGGCATTTTAGGACTAAAGTAGGCTCTAGGTCCAAAGTAGGAGCACTCACCCTATTTCTTTCAATTTTGCTTTTAAAAAACCTGAACACCCCTCATTTTGAAGGTGTGTGTGTGTAATGTTGCTCCTATTTTGATTTTGGAATTCACTCTTCAGTTGTCAAAATGCCGTCCAAGGAAGAAAAGAAGCGTATCAAAATTTTACTCGCGCATCACGAAAATCTAAGCTACTCGCACGCAAAGCTGGCAAAATTGCTAAAAGTTGCCAGGCAGGCCAGGCACTGGAAACTGGTCGGTGCAAGAAAACGTGTCGAAAGTTGGAAGGAAAATCGATTTCGAATAAACATGTCACAGTGCGTTCTGTGTACGGTGGTCTAAAAAATTGATTTATTTTTTAATCACAAATTTGGGAATAGGTAGGTCAATGATCTAATTCTGTTGAAACAAAACTTAAAGGAAATTATGAGGATTAAAGAATTACACTGTAATTTTCACACACTATGCGAGAAGGTGTGTTCATTTTAGGGACAGCAAGGATGACACGGGATTTGCTGTAATCTTGGCCCTACTTCTACAAGATGCACACCGGGTCTCCCAAGTTGATCCACAAACCCATGGCACAGTTAGGGTTCGATAGTTAGTTAGTTTCTTAGCCCCGGATTGAGCTGCAGTTGTTGTCTTGGCCAGAACCTGGACTCGGTAGTACAAAAACGCACCTTGCTTGTGCTTTCGGACAAACAACATTAAGAGTGCTCGTTGGGGAGAACATAACTGCAATTTATGTAAATTACATCTGTGCGGCGAGAGGATAAAGATATAAATTTTCCGATTCTGGACTCCAGGAGACTGCTTTCTGATACCGTCAGCAGCAGCAGCAGCAAACGGTAATGTTCATGGATATTTATTTATTTCGCTTGAACTGACCGGGTGTTCCGTTCAGCTGGACGTAATCGGACGTAAGCTGGAACCCAATCCGGATCCGAAACTGATTTCATTCCATCAGAAGTGAATCCTTCGAGCTTATGTACGAGAGCAAGAAAAAGGACGTGAGGATGTGTTGAATGTTGCTTATTTTCTATGTGCATAGGGTTGCCAAACTTCAGGTGTTAACGCCGAATTTAGTTCATGTTTATGCTGTTTATACTTAAGTGAAGCTTGAAAATCAAACAGTTAAATAGTGTATAGAGTTTTTCAATTTGTTGAATGCTACCTGGTTTTTAATTTGTAACGCTGTTGTTGGTAATCCAAAGATGATTTAAAACAAAATTGATCAACTGAAAACCCTATCCCCTAACCTGATCAATTTTCTCCTACACTGCACTTATTTCGGCACTCCTGCTTGCACCGGCATTACTTGCTTGCTAGCTGGTCAAATCCAATCTCAAATTGGAACTGATGAAAGAATTTTCCCGATAAGCACCCTGGTCAGCTTCCATTTGCTTGCTTGTGTGGCCGTTTCGCAAATCTTCCCATCTTCGATGTTCGTCGTCGTCCATATTCTTTCGTAAATACATTAGATATTGCCAGTCGATGTACCTCCGGCATTACGATTTGGCTCCAGTTCCGATCCATTCAATTTATTACAGCTCAAATTACCATACCAACATCTACTTTTCCTCCCTGCTTTTTTGACTTCCATCCTTTGGCAGCATCCATTGTGCTAGAACCGTACGATAAGAGACTGCAATCGAAAGAACCCACGTACATATTGCACCGAGCTTCGATGATCTCACGGACCATGGACTGCAGCTTTAATGTTTAAATTAACCGTGAAATTTAGTTTAACTCGGCAATCCATCGGTGCCGCAATACAGCCAATCCAATCTATTTTTTTTTGGCATTTTTCCAGAATCGAAACGTTGAAAAACTTGACTTAAACATTATTCAAATTCAGGTTTTTTCCTTACTGGCTATCGATTTTCAAACAAACATAATAAAACTAGCCAAATCAAACAAACATGTGAGTCTGAAGTAACGATAATGTTCATCAGCATAAGTCAGCTCAAGCGTGTTCGAGTACGCCAAACTCTTATTTGCATTAGATAGAGTAATGTTTACCAAGCACTTTGTCGAATTAACCCTTTTAACATTACATTGTTTCTAATGAAGAACCCTTCACTCCCATCAAAACGCGGTAGAAACATAGCAAAAGCTCATATTTTTATTCCCCTTCATCAACAACGAGCAAAAAAAAAATCATTCATGAAACCAGTTTCCGGAATAATAATTGAATGCCCAAGCACACGACTGCCGAAAAATGGTAAACAATGGTTTTAATCCTTTTATCGGTGCTGCCATGCATTTTCTCGATGCGAGAACTAGAGCAACAACAGCACACCCACATCGGGGAAAAATTAATCCATTTATTGTTTTGACCAAAGCAATGAGCAGCGTTGTTGACGAGAATTTGCATATATCCATTAGAGGGGCGCACGGAGAGCAAAGTGTGTTTTCTTCTTGACAAAGCGAAATGCAAGATAGATGCCGGAAAGTCACGTCAACGGGTTATTATATTTATGTTATACTGATCTTAAAACGCGAGGTGAGAAAAACAGACGATTGTTGTTGATAGAAGTTGAATAATATTACGTTAGTTAAAAAACCATTTTTTTAAAGTGATGGAAATAAGCTTTTAAAGACCGTGCAGAAATCTAAGCCGAGAAACATCAAAATACAGTGTTCTATATCTCAAAACTCGCTGGACCAAATATTACAGATTTGGTATTTATGAGTCACTGAAATTGTTGTGCTCAATTTTGTAGAATAAAGCTTCATCATTAGATTTCTAGTATTCGAATTATGCTTCTAATAGAAGCACATTCGCGACAAGCGAAAAAGAAGAATTTTCGTGTTTGGTGAGAAACGCATTCCGGATAAACTAAAGGGTGATACGGTCAAAATTTGGTCAATATCAACTTGACGTATTTCTTTCAATTCTGCTTTTAAAAAACCTGAACACTCCTCATTTTGAAGGTGTGTGTGTGTAATGTTGCTCCTATTTTGATTTTGGAATTCACTCTTCAGTTGTCAAAATGCCCTCAAAGGAAGAAGAGCAGCGTATCAAAACTTTGCTCGCGCATCGCGAAAATCCGAGCTGCTCGCACGCAAAGCTGGCAAAATCGCTAAAAGTTGCCAAATCAACCGTTACAAATGTAATTAAAGTGTTTGGGGAACGTTTGTCGACAGCTAGGAAGTCTGAATCGAAAACCGGAAGCCGCTGAGACGACAAAGAGAGTTGCCGGTAGTTTCAAGCGAAACCCTAATCTCTCTCTCTCTGAGATGCCGCAAATACGCTGGGTGTATCGTCTACAACCATGCATCGAGCCAAAAAACGAGCCGGACTACCGACTTACAAGAAGGTAGTGAGTCCAAATCGCGATGATAAACAAAATACGACGGCCACAGCGCAATCCCGGAGGATCTACACGATGATGCTGACGAAGTTTGACTGCGTGGTAATGGACGACGAAACCTACGTCAAAGCCGACTACAAGCAGCTTCCGGGACAGGAGTTTTATAAGGCAAAAGGAAGGGGAAAGAGAGCAGATATTTTCAAGCACATGGAACTGTCAAAGTTCGCGAAGAAATATCTGGTTTGACGAGCGATCTGTACCTGTGGCTTGAAAAGCAGCATTTTAATAGCTTCCGGGACTGTCAACCAAGAAATTTAGGTGAAAGAGTGTTTGAATAACTGTCTGCTATCTTTCCTGAAGAAACACGGTTGATCCGTACTGTTTTGGCCGGATTTGGCGTTTTGCCATTACGGTAAATAGGCCATGGAGTGGTACGCCGCCAACAACGTGCAGATGGTTCCCAAGGACAAGAACCCTCCCAACACGCCAGAGCTCCGCCCAATTGAAAAATACTGGGCTATTGCGAAACCTAAAGAAGACCAAAAAAACTGCTAAGGACGAGCAGCAGTTCAAGGCAAACTGGCTTTCTGCGGCGAACAAGGTGGACAATGTGGCTGTACAAAATCTGAAGGCAGGGGTTAAGCGTGAGGTCCGGCAATTCGGATTTGGAAAAGCGGAAGCTTAACTGAATATTTTCCTGAATTTTATACTAATTAAACTTGAAAAAGAAATTTAATTTAATTTTTTAAATGAACGATTTCACCGATTTACACGCGTTTTCCCTTGACCAAATTTTGACCGTATCACCCTTTACGAGATAACTTGTTTTATCACTTGACACGTTTGAGTTGTACTGAGAAGCATAACTCAAATTTGATACATTTTATATGAGATAGAGAACGCCAAATTTTGGTGCTTTGCGCTTAGATTTCTTTGCGGTTGTGATTGTGTTGAGATAGATGTATCATCTTGATTGATAAAAACACACTGAAACATGATAAAAACATAAATCCTCATGAAAAAATGTATGTGTATGTATGTATGTGTTAAGTATACAAAGATAGTCATGTATGATTATGAGTAAAGTTTTTGTAGCTCTGTAAATCTTACAAGCTCATGTTTCGAAGGAAGCTAATTCTGTCCCAGGGTGATCTCAACTTGCCCCACACAGCGACTCATCTTCAGCTTTTGGCACGAGGATTGGTCGATCTTGGACCAATCTTTGCGATATCGATCTTTTGAACTCAAATTTCCGTTTTTTTGGATCGATTCTTTAGCATTGGAAAAATCGACTAAATCGGTTTGTTTTCGATCCGATCCTTCGATCTTTTGATTCCTGTACCATACTGAAGATCGCTTTTCTTTATCGGTACTTCCATGTCAATAAGATCGAGACCGACTTGGAATGGTTTTTTTTTATCTGTATATTCTTGAGGAAAACTTGAACTTTTATCGAATACTCAAGTAATCGAAAGTTCCATAGTATGGTCGCTTGAAAGCTTATTCAGCCTTAAATAAAGATTCAATATTCTGTAGCATTTTACTCAGCTCAAGATTCAACTTCTAATCGATACTTTCAAGTCTCAAAGCTAGGTTGTCAAGAAATCACAGAATATATCTAACTTGCTCATTTGAGAGTATGGAAAATGCATATATTTATTCCGTTTTTGATATGTCATATACACTAAGGTTCTCAGAACTTTTTCAGCTCGTTTCCTTGATGGACTAATCCAGGATATTTTATCTTAAAACCTGGCAAAATCTGCGTTTGATTTCAAAATTGTCAACCGAAAATCCAGGCAATATCCGGGCAAATTTGGTCAAAACCTAGTAATAACCCAAAAAAAAATATGAAAAAGAACTTTAAAAAACTGGTTCATCGAAACTCATCAGCAGATTTAAATCGTACTTCAGTTTCCAAAAATTGCTTTCCTGGTTATTTGTATAAAACTTGCCCGAAAAATGTCGTCTTTGTTGCATTAATAAAACATTTTTACAACACAATTTGTTTTTTTTACTTGGCAAATAAAGTGAACAAATTCGAGCTTTTTGAATAAAACCAGGCAACCGGGCTGGACCAGACTTCTTCCAAATTTTGTTTTAAATATCTGGGCAAACCCGGATAAAACCGGGCAATCTGGCAAGCTTAATATACACTCAACCCAAGTCACGAAGAGTTAAACATTCTGATGTTGAATTTAAAAACATATTTTTTTTATTGCTCATACATTTGCTGTTGAAATGTTTGAGCTTTCCTATCGTTTTTCACTATTAACTTCAGCATAAAGCAGCCCTCATGCAGCACTCCGTACAAAAATTTAAAAGATCAATCTTGCTGAGAAGGAAAATCAGACAGTTTTGAATTGACAGATTGCATAAGCGAATATCACGTTCTTTACTGTCGCAGTCCAAGTTAAAATGGAAATTAAATTCACTGTGAACAATATCAACGATACTACTTTTTTTCCTAAAATAAATGAAAATCAATGAAAACCCGGAAAATTTGTAAAGGGTCCAAAAATAAAAAAACTTATGACTTTGATGTTCCTTTTTTTGACCTGATATCACTAAACATTTGTTTCAATACCAACATATCAACAAAAGTGCGAATTTTTGATTGGAGCGTAGCTACGAACCAATATTTTAACATTTTTTGTCAGTTTTATGCAAATAAACAACAAGTAAGTAAACACAAAAAGTTTCGGCTATTGTTCTGCTGATAGAGCTGGCGAGGAGTGAAAGTGTTTGAGATCAGTGCTGCAAATTTTCTTAAAGCACGAATGATATTGACTGTGATTTTCTATCAGTGTAAAAAGCTTCAACTGAAATGAACGGAATAGAAAAGTCAACAAATATAAAAGCTTCTGATCGGCTCGGTCATCCTCGTGCTTACAGAAAGCTGTGTGAGTATGTCTATCAGTCAGTTGAAAGCTCACTCGTAAACCCGAACTAACTTGTTTCACTCGACTGCCACGAAAGCGTCTTTCGCTTAGGCATTTCTGTCACTCATTGTATTCGATCAGTGACTGCAGCTTAAGCATTCAATCATTGTCAGCGAAAGTTGCTGATAATTTCAACAAGCATCTTTTTTTGCCATTTTTGCAAATTGTGAATTGGGGTTCGAAAAAAAACGCGACTTTGAAATCGCTAAAACTATACGATTATTAATTGGGTAGGTGGGGGGGGGGGGGGGGGGGGGGGGGGTTGGGACAGAAGGATGGATGAATGTTAATTTCTTCATATTTCAAACTATATTCGAATTTTATTTACATACTTTTGTGTTCGGATGAAAAATACGAATTTAAGAAAAATTTATGGAAAATGGCCAAACAGAACAACTCAAAAGTGTGTGTTAAACTTTTATGCACTTATACCCCTTTGGCTCCAAGGACGTCATAAGACGAAAGTCTCAAAAACTTGACAAATGTGGTATAAAAATGACAAAATTATGACATAATAAAAATTAGACAAATATCCGACAAATGAGACAAAAATTTGACAAATGTGATAAAAATATGAAAAAAAAAAAAACGCAGAAAATAGCAAATTTTTTACAATACAATGACAAAACATGAAAACAAAACTTCTAAATTATGTCAAAATATGATAAATATGACATAAATTTAACAATAAAATGACTTAAATTCGACAAACCTTTGTCAAAAATATGACTTATGTGATGAAAATAAGACAACATTATGACATAAATCTTATAATTATGACAAAATTATCCCAAAAAATTGACAATAAATTGAAAAATGTGGTAAATAATTATAACAATCTGAAAGATACCACATTTTTAATATTTAATCACTTTGTCATATTTTTACATAGTTTAACGACATAGTGTGATTTTTATCAAAATTTTATTCCATGATTTTGTCAATTTATTGTCATTTTTTACCTCGTTTGTCATAGTTTTGTTATATTTGTCATATTTTTGTCAATTTTTTTCGACATTTGTCATTTTTTTGCCATGATTTTGTCATTTTTGTCATATTTTTGTTAAAATATTGTCATGTTTAAATCAAATTTGTCATATTTTCGACATAGTTATATTAGTAAATATTTTTCCATTGTATTGTAAATTTCAGTCCTGTTTGTCAGATTTTTTTTGTCATAATTTTGTCATACTTTTACCACATTTTTCATGTTTTGTCATTTTATTGCTAACTTTTTGCCATACTTTTGTCATATCCCCCACATTCGTCTACATTCCCTCGCTAGCGTTCATCTTGCCAACCCGAACACTCATTTCTGAACCTTCCCACCTCTTCACACCATTTGTAAAAGACGTATTTTTTATCAGAATCCTTCAAAAATAGCGATCTCAGCAGTAATTAGGAAATTTCCGCATGTCTAGCGAGTCGAACAATCTTTGTCACCATTCAACTAAACTTAATGATAATAGAAGGAAGCTTTTTTCACTTTCATCAATGTTCGCTTGACACTGAAAATGAAGATTGGATAGCCTCATGAACCTGCAAAGAGCCTGAATGTATACTGAGCACCGATGTTGCCGATTGGTGAATGAGTGTGCAGAGAGCTTTCAGGACTAAGCTTTCTGTTCATTCTCGTATGAATCTAGTTGGAATTGAACTGACCGATACACTGCAATAAAGTCAGCTGATAAATTCTCACTGACACTGAAAATTTGCAGCACTGTTTGAGATATTCAAAACATAAATTTTAGTGTTTGAATCGTTAAAAAGCTGTAATACTTTTTTATGATTATAAGATACCAGTTCAGTACTAAAATAGGAAAAGTAGGTCCAAAGAAAGAAATTTCGATCATCCATATCATTGCAAATCTTTCAATAACGGCGAAACCTATGTTGAAAGTTCTCATTGAAACTTGAAGATAAGATCATGAATTTTCTGAAAAATATTAACATCCTACCCATTTATGAGAAAAGCTTGATTATTTAAAAACCACCGCTTAATGGGTCCAAGGTAGGGCAACTTACCCTATTATAACTGTTTTGTATGCCTAAATAAACGCCTTGCTAAAGCAGTAGGCTTTGTCTTGATGGCAACGCACGTGGTATTTTCGGGTCCGCGAAAGTTTTTCTTATTAAATTGTTTTTAATAGAATTTGTCAGTTCTACAGAAAAACTGATCGCTGGAAGTGTTTTGAACGAGCTTGTGGGATGATTGCTAGTGCAGCAAGTAGTTTGAATTGTTTTTTTTCTGTGTAACTGAAATAAGGTTCGTGATTATCGTGGGTTTCAAGTTATTAACCTAACCAAGTTTGCGTATGAGTTTTCTCATAATGCCGTTGAGTTAAAACCACTTGAAGATCTAACAAGTTCTGACGTGACAACGGAAGTTATTTGTATCGAAAATGGTGCGTCGAAACGAAAACTTTGAGATGTAAAAAATGGGTTGTAGTTGGGTCTACATTTTTGCGCATTTTATAAAAAGTGATTGATCATGTTATTATTTTGATGCTTATTTGGTGAGATATAACGATCAAGTTTAAAGCATAAACATTGGAATTGGTGTTTTGGATGTTATTTGTGAAGAAGTGATGGTCATGACATGTTGAGCACGCGCGTTTTTCGCGATTTTTAAGCCTTTGGGAATCAAATAGAATTGTAATTGAAGTGTACGCTGACTGGCGATTCATCACAGTGTTATCGCCCAAAAAGTTCAAGTGCCTTCGAATTTGATATAGGGTAAGTAGGGCATGTACACACATCAGAGATATTAAAATGGTCCACGGCCATATTTCAATTTGGACTTCACTGATGAAACTCTATTCTCCACTGCAATTAGGGTTTTTTCCTGTTTTGAGAAATCTTAAGATTTATAAAAAAAACTTAAATTAACAAGATTTACGACTATGATACAATTGGGAAAGAGTAATTGTTACCGGTAAATCACTACAAGTAGGTAACTGCGAAATCACGCATCCACTCACCACAAATCGACCCCAGGTGAGGTTGCTAACGACCTGCCGAGGTGTGAAACACATTAAATGGGCAGCTACTAGCCTCTGTGATAACAGGACGATAACAACAATTAAAACTGCTTCCCGTCAGCGAACGTCTCGGGGTCTCAGGACAGCTTCGGTCTTCTACTTCTGCTGATGATGCTGATGATGGCAAAAGGACTTCACGCTTAATAGACGAATAATGGCATCACTTTGTGCTTGCTGCTGCTTTCTCTTAATGGTCCCTCAGAGCTGCTGCATCGGAATGAGTCTGCGGTTGCCGTTTGGCGGCTCTTCTGTTCCCCAACCCAATGAGACCAACAACCTTTCTGAGAAGACGTGACATGCGTTCCAAGGGGAATACATTATTACCTTCGCAACGATCCAGCCGGCCATCTCGGTCGCTTTCTGGAATCTCCTACTCCTAACTATACGGTTCAGTCTACAGCTACGTGCGCAGTCAGTCTTTGTTTTTGCCGGGTCGACTTACACCTTTCAGAACATCGCGACATCATAAAAGGTTCCTGGCGAGTAGCTAAGTGTACGCGATGCACCGCCATGTAAAAACGTGAACTGCATTCAACCGACAACAAGACACCAGAGAGATAGACTTGATCACAGGCGGCTTTTGCTTTTGCTTTTGCTGCAGAAGACAGTCACTCCATTAAGCACTCGGCCTGCCACGTTATTCAATTCAAATCACACGGCCTACGTCGTTGATGCTTTGATGATACATTTCACTTGCCAATGCAATCATTGCCGCTTGCTTGGGTTAGTCTCCTAAAATGAAGAAACAAAGCAATCGACCATGAATTTTCTCACCGTGCAATAAATACACGACCAGACAAACCCAAGTCCTCGGTTCATGAATATCTAATTGCCCAGAGCCTTCAGCCTTCGACCCATCGACGTCGTCGTCACACTAATTCCAAGAATAAAGTCAAACTTTACATGTTTATATTCCATCCAAGGATAGAGAAAAAAAAACAGGGAAAACTTGGAGCACTTAATTCCAGCTTTTGATTGATTGACTCGTTGCCTGATGGATGGTCGACGTGAGTTGTCATCGTGGACGGTTGATTCAGCTTTCGCAAACACACACAAGTCGGTTAATTTGGCGGACAATCCCGGAATCGAGGCTTGGGTTTGAGGATCAAAATGCAAAGGGATAAACACATCTTCAAGTCGATGATTAATTACTCAAGCAAAGCTTAGCTCTTGATGGGACCGAGACGACCGTTCAGTCGATGACGATATTTATTGATTATTGCACAGTCAACGACCTCGAGCGAGCTATAGAATGAATTGCGGGATTAACCCATTTCCTGTTTGCGGACGAATTGATGAATCGGTGCATGCTGACTCGTGGAAAAATTTTGTTGTTTTTTAATGTCGTTTTTTTTTTTTTTTTTAATAATAGTTAATAGTTGGATGAGGAGGAGTAGGCGATGCCTGTTGCCGACCGCACGCGTTTTTCTCTTTGTCCGCGAAAATTTCTATAAAATACTAAATTTAAAATCGAGATATGGAAATAAAATCGTTTAAAGTGTATTAAAGTGAAGGCTGGGATAATGTGTAAAAGTTTCTACCGGAGAAATCCCGGTAAAATATATTTTATCACATTTAATGACATGAAAAGGGTAGCTCAACGGGTGGGTCGTGGTTTTTCTTATCTGGTTCCAGCCAGGAACGTGTTTTTTTCGTGCTCGTCATATTTTTCCGGAAAATGGGCAGTTTTCAAGTGAAACTATCGGTTGTATACGCGAAAAATACTATCGCCGTGTGATTGGGAACGGGTTGCATTAGTTGTGTTAGGCTAATGTTAAAAATAGTGGTTTTGTGATTTTGGGTTTGTGCATCGAAGATTTTGTTTTTGGAAAACAAACTGTTGTGCAATTAAGGGCAATGCACGATTGCATCCAATATTGATTCAACAGGCGAAAAATATCAGAGTGCGGGCTTATATTCAAAAATTTGAGTGTCCGGATATGAACTGCGGTTGAAAATAATGAATTTTTGGTGACTTTGGGTAGTGCGTTTCTTTGTTTCCTTCCCATGAAATGTGTTTGCCACACGTTTGTCCTTTGGTTGCCAATGGAGGTTAAAGGCATGCTATGTTTTTTTTCGGTGGTCATGTTCAAACGGCATTTTCTGAAGTACCAATGAAGTTTTGAGGGAGGTAGCTGCACTAAGATAAGTATCATTAAATGTAAAATTATTAAAAACTTTTTTTAAACAAATAATTCTAAGATGCCGTTTATTTAATACTTTTATAATAATTCTGCTTTTCGAATTTGGACGGAATGCTTCTACTTGTTCATTGTGTTCAGAACACACAATTAATTTGTGATGGGTCTGATTATATTGAATTTACTTTGAACTTTACTAAACTTACTAAACAGAAAAATCAATAAGTAAAATACTTTTGTATCTTACCTAAATTATTGTATAAACCTTTCGAGCTCTCGAAGACCTCGAAAGGTTTTTGGTTCTATTAATGTTTTTTTTGTTCTTTTTTACTTTCAAGAGCGAGTAAAGGCGCTTTATCCTTGGTCGATGACCAGAAATGATGGTACACAGAAATCAATAAATGATATCACCATTTTTAATATTAAATGATTTTTAGTTCTCCAGCTGATTAACTTTGTTTGCTGATGATGAACCTTGTTTAAAGATTTCTGTGTACAAAATAACTCATTTCCAGCCGTTGAAGGAAAGGTCATGTTTCATAGGTTCCCTTATCATCAAGAAGCACTTTTTAGCTCGTGCTTCCACCGCAATGCCACTCGGAGCGTATGGTACTGGTGGTCCACGCTCCTTCCTTTTCTTTGTTCCTGACGTCTCTGCGTTCTCTGCTCCACAGTAGGCCCGACCATTTTATGTTTTAAATTATTTTAATGTTTCGATGTTAACATAATTAAAAGCATAAACAAAGACAAGATGAATAATAACATGTGTTTATTATTCTTCGGGACTCAGACTTAAGTTCTGGCTGTGGAAGTACGATTAGTGATTAGTGATTAGTGATAATAGTTAATAGTTGGATGATCTTTTCATAAATGTCGATAAGCAAACCAAAATTCAATTGAACTGACTCACTGTAATTGTTAAAAAATAAGGTGTATGAGAAAATACATGAATTGAATCGGTTTGATAAAAGAAATTTAAAAAAAAACAGTCAAAATTGTCAAAATTGTCAAAATTGTCAAAATTGTCGGAATTGTCAAAATTGTCAAAATTGTCGAAATTGTCAAAATTGTCGGAACTGTCAAAATTGTCAAAATTGTCAAAATTGTCAAAATTGTCAAAATTGTCAAAATTGTCAAAATTGTCAAAATTGTCAAAATTGTCAAAATTGTCAAAATTGTCAAAATTGTCAAAATTGTCAAAATTGTCAAAATTGTCAAAATTGTCAAAATTGTCAAAATTGTCAAAATTGTCAAAATTGTCAAAATTGTCAAAATTGTCAAAATTGTCAAAATTGTCAAAATTGTCAAAATTGTCAAAATTGTCAAAATTGTCAAAATTGTCAAAATTGTCAAAATTGTCAAAATTGTCAAAATTGTCAAAATTGTCAAAACTGTCAAAATTGTCAAAATTGTCAAAATTGTCGAAATTGTCAAAATTGACAAAATTGACGAAATTGACAAAATTGTCAAAATTGACAAAATTGTCAAAATTGTCAAAATTGTCAAAATGGTCAAAATTGTCAAAATTGTCAAAATTGTCAAAATTGTCAAAATTTGCAAAATTGTCAAAATTGTTAAAATTGTCAAAATTGTCAACATTGTCAAAATTGTCAAAATTGTCAAAATTGTCAAAATTGTCAAAATTGTCAAAATTGTCAAAATTGTCAAAATTGTCAAAATTGTCAAAATTGTCAAAATTGTCAAAATTGTCAAAATTGTCAAAATTGTCAAAATTGTCAAAATTGTCAAAATTGTCAAAACTGTCAAAATTGTCAAAATTGTCAAAATTGTCAAAATTGTCAAAATTGTCAAAATTGTCAAAATTGTCAAAATTGTCAAAATTGTCAAAATTGTCAAAATTGTCAAAATTGTCAAAATTGTCAAAATTGTCAAAATTGTCAAAATTGTCAAAATTGTCAAAATTGTCAAAATTGTCAAAATTGTCAAAATTGTCAAAATTGTCAAAACTGTCAAAACTGTCAAAATTGTCAAAATTGTCAAAATTGTCAAAATTGTCAAAATTGTCAAAATTGTCAAAATTGTCAAAATTGTCAAAATTGTCAAAATTGTCAAAATTGTCAAAATTGTCAAAATTGTCAAAATTGTCAAAATTGTCAAAATTGTCAAAATTGTCAAAATTGTCAAAATTGTCAAAATTGTCAAAATTGTCAAAATTGTCAAAATTGTCAAAATTGTCAAAATTGTCAAAATTGTCAAAATTGTCAAAATTGTCAAAATTGTCAAAATTGTCAAAATTGTCAAAATTGTCAAAATTGTCAAAA
The DNA here is from genome assembly GCF_029784155.1 of Uranotaenia lowii. NCBI lineage: Eukaryota > Metazoa > Arthropoda > Insecta > Diptera > Culicidae > Uranotaenia > Uranotaenia lowii. The sequence goes on from NC_073692.1 coordinate 434,585,634, forward strand.
TTGTCAAAATTGTCAAAATTGTCAAAATTGTCAAAATTGTCAAAATTGTCAAAATTGTCAAAATTGTCAAAATTGTCAAAATTGTCAAAATTGTCAAAATTGTCAAAATTGTCAAAATTGTCAAAATTGTCAAAATTGTCAAAATTGTCAAAATTGTCAAAATTGTCAAAATTGTCAAAATTGTCAAAATTGTCAAAATTGTCAAAATTGTCAAAATTGTCAAAATTGTCAAAATTGTCAAAATTGTCAAAATTGTCAAAATTGTCAAAATTGTCAAAATTGTCAAAATTGTCAAAATTGTCAAAATTGTCAAAATTGTCAAAATTGTCAAAATTGTCAAAATTGTCAAAATTGTCAAAATTGTCAAAATTGTCAAAATTGTCAAAATTGTCAAAATTGTCAAAATTGTCAAAATTGTCAAAATTGTCAAAATTGTCAAAATTGTCAAAATTGTCAAAATTGTCAAAATTGTCAAAATTGTCAAAATTGTCAAAATTGTCAAAATTGTCAAAATTGTCAAAATTGTCAAAATTGTCAAAATTGTCAAAATTGTCAAAATTGTCAAAATTGTCAAAATTGTCAAAATTGTCAAAATTGTCAAAATTGTCAAAATTGTCAAAATTGTCAAAATTGTCAAAATTGTCAAAATTGTCAAAATTGTCAAAATTGTCAAAATTGTCAAAATTGTCAAAATTGTCAAAATTGTCAAAATTGTCAAAATTGTCAAAATTGTCAAAATTGTCAAAATTGTCAAAATTGTCAAAATTGTCAAAATTGTCAAAATTGTCAAAATTGTCAAAATTGTCAAAATTGTCAAAATTGTCAAAATTGTCAAAATTGTCAAAATTGTCAAAATTGTCAAAATTGTCAAAATTGTCAAAATTGTCAAAATTGTCAAAATTGTCAAAATTGTCAAAATTGTCAAAATTGTCAAAATTGTCAAAATTGTCAAAATTGTCAAAATTGTCAAAATTGTCAAAATTGTCAAAATTGTCAAAATTGTCAAAATTGTCAAAATTGTCAAAATTGTCAAAATTGTCAAAATTGTCAAAATTGTCAAAATTGTCAAAATTGTCAAAATTGTCAAAATTGTCAAAATTGTCAAAATTGTCAAAATTGTCAAAATTGTCAAAATTGTCAAAATTGTCAAAATTGTCAAAATTGTCAAAATTGTCAAAATTGTCAAAATTGTCAAAATTGTCAAAATTGTCAAAATTGTCAAAATTGTCAAAATTGTCAAAATTGTCAAAATTGTCAAAATTGTCAAAATTGTCAAAATTGTCAAAATTGTCAAAATTGTCAAAATTGTCAAAACTGTCACAATTGTCAAAATTGTAACAATTGTTACAATGGTCAATTTTTTGAAAATTGTCTAAATCGTTAAAATTGTCAAAATTATTTAATTATAGAGATATGTTAAATTTGTTTTATTGTCGAAATTGTCAATATTTTGAAAATTGTTAATCAAGGTGGTTCAAAATTTAAAAAAAAAATTTTAATAACATTTCAAAATTGTTTGTGGAAGCAAACAATATCTCTAAGCAGCATTGGAAAGGAACAATTTTCAAGACTGGTGTATTTTTCAACGGTAGTTTAGCTTGTTATCGTGAACAGCAAAGACCAGTTCACATGAAAGGGTTAGAAAAATTAATCCTTTTAATTTATGCAACACAATGCGTATCTCTAGAGTGCATTACCCTTTTCCAATTGTGAGAAGGGTTTCGTCCTAATTTTTTAAACTGTTCTCACTCAATGCTGTTTCCCACTGCAGTAAATAATCACCTAATTAATGCAATATTCATGAAATCAATAAAAACCAAAACGGTTGCTCTTGGATGCAAATTTGCATTCCACCACAAATAATAACGAGGTCAAAGTTCTCGAACGACCACGACGACATCATCCAATCGGCACCAGCTAATCTCAGGAGAAATCAAGTGAAAGGGTTTTCCCCACATTCATCCCCAAAGATCCCCTCACTCACTCTAACGCTAGTTTCATAAATAGTTTGGTGATGATCTCTCCCCATATATGAAAGGAGTAAACATGCCGAGAGACTGGCTCATCGTTAATGTTTGTAAACATATCGGTGGTTTATCGGGGACGAATCCTTGAGGTTGCAAAAAGAAGAACAAGTCGAAGTCGTGGTGCAACATAAACTCTACACGTATCGTAAACATCATTATATGATGCAGTGAGGAGCAAGTACCCTGCGATACAGATATTATGGCCGGTGTGAGCTTTGCTTTATGAACGGCAAATCACGAGGGATTTTCTCATCGCAGCACCGGACTATTTGTGCCCTTTGCTTCTTGGCTCCTTTCCTCCCTAGCTTCTGCGAAAAGTCCTCGAGTAGCAGCTCAAGTGTCTGTGCTCATGAATGAATAAATATGCTGATTAGGTGGATGGGATTAGAATAATTGATAAGCGAGTCAGCGGTTGCTGCGATGCGGTCGAACTCTCCATGCAGGCAGGTACATCGCAAACCCACCTCCAACAACAACGAGTAGGTATGTCCTAAGCTTAATAGACGACGAAAAGGGATGTGCGTTGCTTGCGTCTCCCTCTAAGCCGGCCGCCGTCGCCGTCGAGACAAGACAGATAGTTAAACACGAAAACAGCGACGACGTTGTAGTAGGCGGATTGTGTGATGTGTTTCCCCCGCCTGCTTGGATTCAATTTCCTGTTCTGCTGATTCGGTGTCCTGGACCAAGTTAATGTGGCAGAAGGGGTTGCTCTAGACTAGAGGACCCTGTGAAGATTCACCGAAGATGATCTCTGATGATGACCACAACGACTGGTATGTTCATAGGACTTATGGTTCGGCGCTCCCGTCGAGTGAGAGTGCGGGTGGACTTGTTTATTGGATCGTGCGATAATAAGTGATTTAATATTCACAGAAGAAGGAACGTAAGCAACTAAGAAGCCGCTCCTTCGACGCACCTCTGCTGACCCTGCACCTTTTGATGTTATTGTAAAACGACGCTTAACGAAAGGAAAACAAGAAGAATGAGAACGCATTGCTGCTTAACGCATCTATGATGGTGCATTGTGTTCGTAGTTATCTTTACTCTAAATTTTCAACCATGCCGATGATTTATGGCTGCCGAAAGCATTAACATTTTTAATACTAAGGAATATGAAATTTTATCCATAGGCCTATCTTTTTACCAGCTTACAATTTTTTTTGCCTTGGATGATACGAAACTACAGCCTAAAAAAAATTTGAGAAGTATTGCTTGAAAAAAAGTCTTGCAATATCCTGCTAGGCATCAGCAGCGATGTCAGTTGGTGTGTTTCGATGGAACAAAAAATGATTCAGGTATTCTTTTTATTGATTTGGTTGAGTAGTTCCTGGACATTCAGCTAGTTTTGATTGAAAATTTTGAATTCAAATGCTGGTTATTGTCAGGTTTTTAGATAAAATAGACATCTAGGTAAATATGACTTATTCTTGATTGTTTTGATAACGATGAAATTGATGAAATATTCCATTGAAATATCTTCTCTCCATGTTAGTGGTAACCTCACGAGAAGGTCTTAAATGAAAATAATTAGTATAGGTAAATTAAAATTGATTTAATTGATTTTTTTTGAATTGTTAAGAATGAATTCAGTTAGTTCGGGAATCTATTCTTGTGAGTGACAAACGTGTCTGAGTTGAAATCAATACTGATGTTATGAAACCGCTTGGTACATCTTTGTACCTGAAAATAATCACAAGTGATGGAAAGAATTAGAGAAAAATGAGGTCAAAGAACGCAAGACCATAAGCCGTAAATATCATTAATTTTTCGAAAAACATACAACGGCTCACCAAGACTTGAACCTGCAATCTCCGCTTCAGTACAACGTCTGAGTGAATCTCCGAATTGCAATTCATAAGAATCGTAAAATCACGACAATGGCGTAGTTGGTAGAATAAGAACAGGAAGCACAGATTTTGAAGGCAGCTGCTACGAAAAAAAAAAATTTTTGTTTCGGCGTCCAGTAGAAAGACGGATTGGCATAGGAAGCACAGATCTAAGAGGCCAAATTGTTTCTAATTTGGCCACTGACTAGAAGGAGACGATATTGGCTTTGCAAGCTCAGATTTTTAAGGCAGCTGCTGCTGATTGTGTGTTTTGATTAGGTGTTCCGGTGAAAAAACATAGATTTGCCTAAAGAAGTGCAGATTTTCAAGGCTGCTGCTTTTGATTTTGCTTTCCGGTGAAAAAAGACGAAATGGCTTTGAAAGCACAAATTTGAAGACTGTTGCTGCTGTTTACATTGATTTGGCCTACCGGTGGAAATAGGTGGAATTGGCTTTTGCAGCACAGATTTTTAAGGGATTATCTGCTTCAATTTGGCCTTCCGGTGAAAAAAAAGGAATTGACTAAGGAAGTACAGACTTTTAAGGCTGCTGATTTTTTTTTCATTTTGATTTGAGTTCTTGGTGGGTTGGGAAGGCTGTTTCAAAAAATAGTATCGAATTATTCCGGCTCTTGTGAACAGTGACAGAGTGACATGAAGAGCAAAAGAATTCGCAGAAAATAAATAAAATTTTAAGATTTGAAACGTTTTTTTAGGAAAGGTATGTGGAATTGAGATGAGAGATAATTGAAGTATAAAATTTTCTATTTTAGAAAAACAAAAATCTGTAAATAAAAGATTTTGAGAATAGAGTTGAGAAGGAATGTAGAGATGAGATGAAGGATACGCAAAATTAAATAAAATTTGTAGGACAAAGAATATAGTTGTGGATTATGGAACAATAACATTAACATTTGGTTTCTAAAATTTTGTTTTAGAGAAAAAAAAATGACAGTCGATGCATAATAAGTTTTAATTAAGAATAGAGGTGAGAAGGAATGTAGAGATGAGATGATGAATATGCAGAAAATAAATCAAATTTAATAAAATATAAAATAAAATAATACGTGTATTCGGCAAGATAAATAAAACAAAACAAATATCTATGGCAACGTTTGTTATTTTGTTAACTCTTGGCAAAACTAACAAAACAAAGTCAGTTATTAATCTATACTGGTAAGTGACAGAAGTGTCTGAGTGAATTTCTGAATTGAGATTCATAAGAATCGTAAAATCACGACAGGTTTGTCATCAATTTTGTGATTCCATGAGAGTTTCACCTTTAAAAAAACAAATGAAAAAATTAGGAGACGTTGGAAAATCTGCATGCTAAGAAGCTTAAAACTGAACGGAATCAAGAATATAAATGAGGTTAACCTTTTTTAAACAAAAATTCATAAATAGATCCAACACTCAGAAAAAGAGATCGAAACTGGCATTTGACTCAATAACATTTTCGAAAACAAGAAGCTTGGCAAGCAAAAACTTTGGTCTCGATAAAAATTTAAACCAAAATCCAATACAAATAAAAAGAGTTTTGAACCAAATATTAGAACTAAGAAAAAAAAGCAAAATGCTATTATGAAAATAAGTTCTAATAAACTGGTTCCACTCAAATGTTAAAAATGTTTCCTAAATCAAGCCTAAATCAATGTCTCTAAAATTATTTACATACTCTGAATAGGCGTTCATTGAATTAAAAAAAAACTAAGTATGAAATAGAAATTAGTTTAACTCTCTCCGTTAATTGAGACTTTTTAAAGCTTTTTTTTATTTAAAATGTTTCAACCTTTTGATTTGAAGTTGTTGTTAGTTAGAATTCAGAATATTGTTCATATTTTTATTTTGTTTGACCAGAACTTTGGCATTCATGATTAAGTGTTATGTAAATTTATTAATCAAACAATGCAGAGTTGATGATAAAATGTATTTTAGGTAATAGATATCGAAAACCAGACTGTATTTTTGTTAGAAAAATTGCTAGAATATGTTCATTCTCAGCTTCCACTGGAAATCAAAAAATAGAATCTTTTAAATTATTACGGTAATTTTTAACCCCTGGAGATAGGTTCTATGAATATAAGTTAAGATGGTAACAGGGAGCAGGACTAAAAAAAATCTTCGAAGCAAAAAACAACGCACTGATCTACGTTCAATATGATATAAGCTCAAATTAATGGGATGGTTAACCAAAATTGCTGTTAAAAATTGATTGTAAAAACTACTTAACGAACAACGTTTTTTCTTTGATTTAGTATTGTTAAAGTCGACTTAATATAATTTGGGGCCTTGGAGCCAAGGGGTATAAGCGCATAAAGGCTTATTTCGAGAAAACACACTTTGAAGTTGTTAAGTTTTGTCATTTTTCATACATTTTCTGGAAATTTGTATTTTCCTCTTGAACGTAAAAGCATATAGATAAATTATAAAGATGTACCAAATATTCGGCTGGCCGAATACCGCCCAAAAACCGTTAAGCCGTTAATATTTGGCTCACCGAATAGTTGGACTTAGTATTCGGCGGAATAGGCCGAATATTTATTTTTAAATTTATACAATAACAGACTTGTCAAATTTTTCAAATGATTTTGGATAATTAAAAAAAAAATACAACAGAAATGCTGAAAAAGCTACACAATCATAAAAAAAACTTATGGTTTCAGTGAACATTTTTAGTTTTTCCGTGTATCTTTCACTTTAAGTCGTACAGAAGAATTCTGGCAAATTTTGCTTTATACTTTGATTATCGTTAATCCCATAAATCCAATATAGAATTCGAGGTAAATCAAATCTTGCTGGGATGCTCTGAAATTGTTTATAGCTTCTCGTATTTTTCCCGGGTTAAGTCCGATTATTTACTTAAAACAATAAAAAACTCAATCTCAAACTATTTAAATATTTTTAGATTTAGAGTTCGAAAACAATTTTTATTTTTAATAAATGAACTTAAATGTTTGATGAATCCTTATAAATGATTTTTTACTGCTGCTGTGATTCAATAGAAGCATTAAATTTGAAGTATTTTTTCATTATCTTTTGTAGTTTTTTGGCCTAGGATTTGTCCAGATTTGCCTCCAGATTTGATCGTCCTGAATATCCCAACCGCGTGGATACTTGTGGTGAAAAGAATGGTACCCTTATGGTTTACGATCATCATTTTTAACAACTATTTTGAAGATATCTTGCTCAAATTTGACCTCCATCTATTTCGATATCAAATAAGCAATTTCAATTTGCTTGTCACCAGTTTCGACATATTTTGTACCAAATTTCACAGGAATAAGGTCTGTGATGTTAAACGCCCTAGAAGCGAGCAATCATCTGATGTCCTTTTAGTTATTGGTAACATTTCAAAAATCAGTGGGATCCCTAGACTAATAAAGATTTTTTTATACATCATCTTGTTGAAAATAATCGACTCAAAAACATGAGAGACATTAAAATAGGAGGAAGAGGAGGAAATTGAAATGATCGCTTGTGTTTTTCATTAAAAACCGAACGAATTTTTTTTGGTTGAATAGACAAAAAGGTCAATTTTGGGTACTCGGCCGCTGACCGAATACCACTATTCGGTACATCTCTAGTATAACAAATTCCAAGACTCTGAACATAACTCCAAATATAGTTAAAAATTAGAAAAATCGTTTGACATCATCTACTCAAAATCGTTCATATTGGCACTAATACCATATTGGTTCTGTGGGCCATATTTTACAGAAATGTAACGAAAAAAAATTCTGTAAACTGTCTCGATTCACTCCATTTTACGGTTTCAATCCAGTTTTAATAACATGAATTATGATTTACTTACATGAACAATACTTTTGTGAAAATTCAAAGGCTTAACAAAGTTGGTCGGTGAGCTAGTTTTCCCATACAAAACTAAGACCTAAAATTTACGCATGTTAACGTTAATGACAGCTCTGCAGAAAATCATGGATGTGTTTTGAGCCAATACGAATCCAATAAGGCCCCAAGGTTTGAAAAATTTAAAAATGATCCCAAATTGACTAAGTATATTGTAACATTTTATCCACATTTGTAACACTATAAATCTACATCATACAATCTAATGTTTCAATTTTTGTGTTTTTTTTTCAAAAACAACTATTAAAATTGTTGGGAAGTGATTAATTTAGTTTTGTTCCCCTAATTGAGCTCAAAAGGAGTGAACCAATTCCTACTTTATTCATTCAAAAGAAAGAAAAAAAAACACGGTATGTACATATACCTAATACTATTTGCCCAGACATTAAAGCCGATCTAGAACCTTATCGGCCAGGGTAGTGGTCAACCGTCCGGGTGGTCTACGGGAGACCCACGCCAGGGAAACACGACTTCTACAGACGCGATAAATTCTGATTCGCCCAATATCCGTTAATTATTTATGCAAATGAGTGCCAAATGGTGGGGATGAGGCAACCCTTTTCGATGACCAGCGGAGGGGAGCTGAATGAAGGAGAACCGCCAACAACAATTGGCATGCTCGGCTCATGTGAATGTACTCTCGTGTATGTGACACCAGTAGGTTCCCGAATCAGACGGAAGCGACCATTTAGTAGTTGGCAGTCTACGGCCCACGCGATGCGAGTGTGTCCCAAAAGATATAACGACTCGGCATGTGACCTCATCTAAAGGGGAGACCAGGGGATTGGGTAATTTATAGACTTGCGGACATGAACCCTCACCTCTTGGGTTCGATTCCACCATACTTGACCTCACACCGCACTGCCAATGGCCTGGCCAGCCAGCCAGACAGAGGAAAGGAATTTGCCCTTTCGGGTGGTCTTCGTCACCGGAATCCAGCAATTGATGGTAGCATTTGCTGAACGATTTAATCCGAAAGCAGTTGCTTCCGCAATTTGAACAGCCGACTGTTGTTGGTGCAACCGATTTCAGCTCAGCCCAAGTGAAAATTGTTTATGCTAATAAATATTGACCTTTGATAATTGAAAGCAGGGGCTGATGTTAATTTAAAATAATTTCTGATAAAAAAGATTTCAACTCTTTAAAGTTTATTAAAGATTTGTTGTCCCAGATCCAATCAGAGCTGATAATATTTTTCGCAACCCGGAAACATGATTCTCCAACAGGGTGCTTCGAATTTACATTTTTATTGTGTTTTCATAGCCACCTACGATTGGAATGTGCCTGTTGGCTGCTCGAATGACGAAAAAAAAACAAATATTTCAACTAGCGCCCCGACCAGCATACTGCGATTGAACAAATTATTTTCATTCGCTCGCCCGCTTTCATTTATGGACAAATTGCTCGATTCGCGAAATTTCGTTATCCGTGCCCTTTCTCCCTTTTGATACGATTTTTTTGTTTCTCTGACCGGGCAAACGAAGAAGAAAAAAACACAGCTCAAAGACCGGTAGCAGTCTCGTATTCAAATCTCAATCCCTGACACTGGACCAATGCCGCTGGTTTCATTGAGAAAAAACCACTCTCATTCACAAAAAAACCCAAAGGTAGGGGAAATGGTTCCTCTTTTCCAATAACCAATTAAAACCAATTAAAACAATTATTCCAATTTGCTCAATTACACGAAAAAAATAGTAATAACCAGCGCCCGATTCCGATTCCCATCAGAATCGGACCAAACCGTAGGAGGAGTTTGTCGTTTGGCGGCCAGGAGGAATGTAGGAAGGTTTACAATTTTTCAATACTTTAGTCGTTCGCAAAACGATGACGATTGACAGGCCAAACCGCTCCACGACTTGTTGGATTTGCAGACCCGTGCCCAGAAGCATCTAACGAGAAGTTCGACGGACTTTCCAAACGGGTCAGATCTAACAAGACCGATTTGGTGCGTGAACGAACATATGTAGGTATTTATGTGATGACGACCCGTAGACGAGCAATTCTATCAGTTCGGCTTCAATTGGCCTTAATTATAATGATTTGATCTTTTCAATGGACGATTGACTGGACAAAACAGCAATAAATGAGTGATGTGATTAGGAAGATAAAGGTTTGTTGCTACATAAAAGATTTGATTAAGATTCTTTAGCGTAGTTTTTTCTAATGATGTGTGTTTTTACTCCCGTTTTCTTATAACGAACAACCACAAATTCATTTGCTTCTTTGCGAAGCTTTGGAGAGAGAGACAATTAATAGTAAATCTTATTTCTACTAGTTAATACTTTCAACAACAATTTTGCTCATATTTAATAAAAAATGAATTACATTTCATTAACTGTATTATCATTGGCTGTTGTCACAATCTAAGTAGGTTCTGAGGTAGACCGGTCTGATTACAAGACCAGACTGCTTTTCTATAAAAAAAAATCTGCAGGTCAAAGCAAGCTGTGAAGACATTCAGCGTCAAATGGAAACTATAAAACATGACACCATTTAGAAGATGATATAGAAGAATAACAAGCAAAGTTACACAAATAAGCTGTTTTGCATGTTACACTAAAAAACATACAGATGGTGAAAGAAGGTGTGCATAATTAGACTGAGTCGATTTGGGGTCATTTTTGAATATAAATATTTGGTTCAAAACTCATCTATAATATTATGCAGAATTCTTAAGTAACGTTTACATGAGTAAATTTAAACTTTTAGAAAATTGAATATTTTGTACTAAAAGCTCCACATCATTTTTGTTTCTTCCGTAAAACCGAGTCTGCTAATGTGTTTTGTGCCTAATTATAAATTTTTTAAAGGAAATTTTCCGTGGAACAATTTTATCCAAGACTGAAATTTCGTATGTTAAAAGACAAAAAAGTAATTAGGTGTTAAATGGTTGCATGTCTTTCGGTATTGAAATACAACAAATTCGATTTAAATCACTGCCAGGTGCCTAGCAAAGTATTACATGACTACTTTTTTCATGTAATACTTCGCGAAGCACAAGCAGTGATGTTATTTGAATTTATTGTTTTTCCATGCTGAAAGACATACCCCTGTTAAACAGATAATTACTTTTTTGCATCATAAGATACTAAGTTACAGTCTTCGACAAAGTTATTCAGCAAAAATTTCCTATTGAGAATTTATAAATTGACACAAAAGTCATTTGTAGGCACAGTCCCACAAAAGGAAAAACATTATGTTGATTTTTCAGTAAAAATATTTAATTTTCTCTAATGAACCTTAATGTTCAAATTATCTCGTGTAAACGTCACTCAAAAATTCTGCAATAAATCATTGTTGAGTTTTTAACCAATACAAAGCTTTTAAGACCCTAGGGTTTGAGAAGTTAAAAAATGACCCTAATCGACACAGTCTAATGCACCATCAGCTTCGCCAAAAAAAACTCATCAGGGGAATGACAAATTTCAGACGACCAAGCAAACGTTTTTTTTTTTCATCCCTGGTGTCTCTATTGACAATTTATAGAGATTTGGATGAAGCGACAGCTCACAGCGCAGAGTTACGTTTGGCATATTTTGCCCAAAAAACTAGAATAAGATGAGCTAATCTTTGAAACGGATATGTGAGAATGTTATATGAGTTTAAATGTAAGATTTTTTTTTCACAGTTACCCAAACTCTCTTAATTAGAAATTCTAAAATTTACTAAGGAGGTTCACTTGACTTCAATTAGTTCATACAACCTTTTCAAAAGTGTTTCTCAAGGGTTGTTCTAAATCAGACATCGTCGCTTGTCGTCCAGTTTGTACACATCATTATGTGAAATGTGTCCTTTTTATCCGGGGCCACTGTTGAATATATGTATAGATAGGTACATGGGCATCCTTTTGAATGACGAGCACCCGCTCTTGCTCTTCTTTTCGTTTTCGTGTGAATGGGATGATGCGCTGTTGATCCGCCGAGATTGCTTTCGGGTCTCCTCCTCGAATGGGTGAAAAGAAGCTCAAGCGTAAGGTTGAAAGTGTCCCTGCATATAATTAAAAAAAGAGAGACCTGTCGAAGTGGTTATTTCACATTTGCTTCACTGCTGAGTATTTCTGTTGAATGTTTCGCAGCGATGAATGAACTGGTCGCTCTTTCATTTTGAGAGATAATTGTAGCAGATTGTGGTATTTGAATAGGGCAGACTTTTCACATTTCACTGTAGAATATTTTCAATGGAAGGGCCATAATCAAGACCACACACAAAAAGTGATTCAAAAATGAAAGTATTTTTAGAAGGTTTTTATGTTTGGCAGAATCGATTGCCTCAAGACAGCTGCTCTCACCCACCCACTGAAAAGCATAAATAATGCCCAAGGTGAACAATTTTAATTAAAAACTTTTCTCTTCCTTTCACCAATTTGGTTGACAATAAAAGCTAACTCTGGCCATAACTCAAACGCCACCGGGCGGCAGTACAAATGGCACAAATTGCCACACTAACATTCCCGGTTTTACACCTTCTGGGGGGTTCTTTTCTACATCGACGTGCCTTTACACCTGTTTGAACTTTTGCATGTTTTTGGAACGAAACTCATTGTGGGGGGTATAAATCTAATATCGTTGACATTTTCTGACGCTATAAATAGATTTTACAAATTTAGAGTACTATTGTTTTTAAAGTAAGCCAACTTGTTTAAATAAACTAGTAGTTGATTTTTTTTACTGAGAAAACAATAGGCATTTCAGAAATTGTTCATTGGTCTACCAGAGGGACCCCTGCAATTTCATCTATTATATAAAATTCTCTTGTAACGGTGTTTGTAGTACTACTCCTCCGAAATGACCCAAACGAATCGAATGAAATTATTTTTAGAATATTCTGTAGCCATGCGAATCGGTTTATATCGAATAAAAACAACACAAAGTCGCATCAATTGTCCGTAATAATTAAATTTGTAGTTTTTTGAATGAAATAAAAGTCATGGCTTCCATTTTTTTGAGATTTTTTTTTTCCTTTGGGCGGTTTGTTTTTCGTCTCCAAGGTCGAGGCGTCGCGAGCAGACGTCGTTAGAAGATAGTAACCATGGCATAGCATACTGATCAGTGAGAATATTTTGGCGCGTATTTCTCAACCAATCGATTCAATGCATTTTCAATGCATGTGGTGGCGATATGAAGCCTTGATGTGATTTTGTTGTTGTTGTTGATTCCTTACTCATTTCTACAGCACATGGTTATGAATGACGCCTAGATGTGACTCAGGTTGACATTTTGCTGATCGAATAAAATATATAATATTTGTTTTGCCAAAACCAATTTTTAGAGATCATCTTTTCTTCGAGGGGTTTGTTTTTCGTCTGGATGGGCGAGGCGTCGCAAGCAAACGTCGTTGCAAGATAATAGTAACCAAAGCATACTGTTACGCTAGAAAAATTTAAAAATTAGGCGCCTATTTCTCAACCAAGTATCTATATTTCTTATGCACGTGGGGCCGATATGCAACCTAGATGTGTTTTTTTCTTTGCTTATTTGTACACAGCACATGGTAATAAATGACACGGATTGATATTTTATCGATCTAATCAAAACCATTTAAAAAACCATTTCAAATATCAAAACCGTTTTTAATTCGGGTTAATTTAAGTAGTAAATTGTTGTCCAAAAAATATGAACTTGGTAAAGATAAATATGAAATAATGTTATGACACTTTGCGGACGTTTGAAAATAAGAAATTGGAAGCTTTACATTCAATTTCGTATAATCCAATACGTCTAGAACGCTTTCTTAGGTGGAATAAGTGAAAACGCGCCATTTAGCTATGAAACATCTACAATTTAAGAATTTTCTTTCAAAATAGCCAGAAAGGATATCCCGAGTGTTGAATCTGAAGCTTATATTCAAAATTATTATAAAGGTCTTTGTAAATCAAGGTCTTTTGGTTGAACAGCATTCAGTGAGATTGAAGTACCAAGCATTAATTTATTCCGGAGGAAAACTTAGGATATAGCAATGAAAGTTAATAAAACAGACAAACAAGAACAAGTTTTAAATTAATTTTAAAGTCTTTTCACTGACGCATCTAAAAAAGACCTATGTGTTTTCACTTGCCCCAATAAATGGGACAAATGTATACTTAGATATTACTTTTTGTCAACATTACTAATATTGTTTTTTGAAAATATTACTTTTTTCCAGAGAATATGAAAGTTGAACTGTGATGATATTCATAAGGATTTGACCGGTGTTTCATTTTTGAAAATTAGGATTTACAGTAAAAAAGACACATAATTTTTATTAAGGTTTTGTTTATATGATAATTTACAGGAAACAAAATGAACTCATGAAACCATCGAAGCCTGAACAGATTATTTCTTTTCGATCTATTAAATTTAAAAAAAATCTGCTTTTCAATTAAATGTTATTAAATCCTAAAAATATAACGTAATCCTTAATGAAATCGCAGATCACCACCAACAATGTTCAGGAAATTTTGAAATCAGAACTGCTTCAATTAAAAACTTTAAAATAATGGGTGAATATATCGAAACATATGTTTTCCTCTTTTCAAAACCAATCGTTTCTTTGATTCATCTGGTTAAAGTGCAAAGGAATTGATTTGCATTTTTTGCTTGAATAAAAAAAGGGAATTTGCAATACACAAAATCACCAGATTTAATGCCATGACAAGTGCTGTTGGGAACATTTTAAGTTGAAATGTGTAAAGTCTATAACTTAAGTATCAGGCGAAACTTTTTGGAAATGATTTTGGTGAAAATATGGATTTAAATTCAAACTGCTTCGAAGCCTGAGGATGGTGTATAAGAAGCTGTTTGAAAATGGTTAGTAAAAAATCTTTTCTTATGTATTTCATTTCTACAGCTCTAAAAAATTCACCATCCAAAGCTATTTGGAGCTTAAAGTGCTGCGTTAGGCAAAATATTCGGCAAATACACCAAAAATTGTCCCGATATTAAAAACATTATAACAAAACGAAATAAATCTACTGAACGGAATACAGCAAATGAAACATTCATATTAGCAACATACAGTTATTTATTGAACCAGTTACAAAAATTGGATTTTTAAAGACCCGTTGAGTTTAAATTCTTTGGTTTAATTTTGATAGAATTAAGCGGGACGATTCGAGTAAATGGAAAGAAGGGAAATGTAATGAAAACTAGGAAAAATAGAAAATGGACGCCAAATAGAACATGGTAAGACGAAGTTTACCCGGGTCTGCTAGTAGTATTGTAAAAATCTTCAATTGTCACTGAATAAAAAGATCTGCTTTGTCATTTTTGTCTGTTCGTGTTTAGCGATACTCTGTGCTACTTTCCATTTCAAAAGTGTTGCTAGTCAATCGCTGACGACGAGGTCTAAAAACTAAATGCTTCCTACTAAGATTGTTTTTTATTCCATTTTGATGAATTTTGTTTTCAGCACGAGTCGTAAATATCTGAAAATCTGAATGCTGAAAAATACTATACAAAAAATTCGGCGGCTGATCAATGTTACACAACTCCAAAAAAAATCCATGAAAAATCCATTAGCTAACCTGTAAGAAACTCATCTTTACAATAAACGTAAGTGGACAATCATGTAAATGTCTGAAACTTCCTGATCAAGAAAAATCTGGACATGGATTATTTTTTTTCGACACTGAAAACAGTAGGTACCTGTGCAAAAATACAACTTTTCTATACTGATTTCAGAGTTGTAGTAGACGAAATCTGTGCAAGCTTGAAGAAAAGAGCTCTATGCTCAGAAAAATTTCCCATTAGCTTAGCTTAGCTTTATAAACTACTCACATCCACCTTGAACTGTAGAACGCATAATGCATGGTACATTACTTGTTCCAAAATCAAATTATGATAACAATCACTTCGAGCTCCATGATTGCTGGCGTGGCTCAGTAAAATTACTTCCACATCGCCAATGGTTACAACTCCGTGATTGACCAAGGTCAAAAAATTTAAACAAGGGCCAAATGAATCTTGGAACAAGAAGCTCATTCTCAATGTACAAAACTGATGCTCTTCATTTGAACATCAATAACGGCGCCGGCCACGTCTTAGTAGTCAATAAAAAGTTAAAGAAATGGATGACACATATCAATTCCGTTTTAGACTGCCCCAAATGTCCGGACTTTTGAAAAAGTTATGCGCTTCAGGCTTAAATTAATATCAGGCCTAGTACAAGGTCCCATGCCAAATTTGCACAGTGGTCAAAAATGCGAAAAACGTGATCGTTGCTTATAACTTTTTCAGTTCACATTTTAGGTTATAGGTGTCTTCGGTGAAGTTTATTAATAAAATCAGCTGTTTAATAAAAAACTACTTTTACTGATTAGTCCCCCTATAAGTTGGATAACATTTCTAACTTCTCTATTATAGGTTTTAGCTCTTTGATGTCTTCGATAAACTTGTTTGAAATCAAATTTTAAGCAACTTTAATTCAAATGTCAAGTTTCTAAAAGTATTATTCTCTTAGCTGTAGGCTAAATAAGAAACTTAACCTCTAAAAATCAGTATTTTAATAATAACTTTTTTCAGCTAATTTTAAGTTAGATTATATGTTCGACAAAGTTGTTTATCTTGTTTGAATACACCACTTTGTTGAACATTTTAAGTTTGTTAAATGTGATACTGAAGAGCTAGGTTCAAAAGATTACCGAAAATAGTAATTTTTCACTATTTCAAGTCAAAGATTTCATCTACAAGATGCAGGTACAATTGTCATGTTTGCATTTAAAAACGACGATTGTCGACGAAATTTGTATGGAATTTGAGACATTTTGTTCAGGAGGAACATTAAAAACCAGTGTTTCATCAATAACTTTTGTCTTTTCGGATCAATTTCTTTTGAATACGGGTTTTCATGAAGTTTTAACTAAGATATTCCATCCGAAGATCGAATATTGATAAAATTTAAGAAAAAAAAGCTTATAAAGCTTCAAAAATTGACAAATATTTTTAAGGATAGTATTCATCGTTGTCAATGAGGCACCAAAATGTTCGACCTCCCCGACCGAAAAACTCAATTTTAAATGCATGCCAATTCGTCTAAAAATGACCGATTTCAACAATTTTATAGCGATAGATAGCAGTATCTTTAGATTTCTTCCAATATTTGGATGCGAATCATATTCGCATAGTGGTTTGGAGAGTAGTCCAGGCCAAACTGTGGGGAAGATTTGTTTTTGTTTTAAATTTTTTCAGGAAAAATTAACCAACTTAAACATATCATTTTCATGACTGAAAAATCATAGAAGAATAATTATATTTCGGTTGTAGTTTTTACATACTGCCACCTGTCGCATAGCTACATATATTATCATATAATTTTATGCCTTATCTAACTTTAAACGAAATTCGGTCTTCGGATGGAGTATCATAGTTCAAACTTCATGATAAACCGTATTTTAAAAAAAACTGGCCCATAAAACAGAGTTCAAAAGAAATCGGTCCAATGGGACCAAGGTTGTTATTGAAAAAATGGTTTTTCATGTTCCTCACGAGCAAAATGTCTCAATATGTGTAAGTGATATGGTACATCGAAGCAATCATGAAAGCCTAAAATGTATCGAGGCAATCCATGATTTGAACATCAAGCACATGGAGTGATAATTCAGTCAGTTCTATGTTAGTCTTAAAACAAATCAGATCAATAAAAAGTTAACTTTAAGGCGTAACATTTTTGGCGACAAGGATTTGATCGAATCTTAAGATAGTCCTTCGAAATGGGAGGAGAATCCAATGACGGTCAAACCGGTTCCAGTCAACGCCAAGCAGCCAGTTGCAGCCAAGGCCAAGCCGACATCCAGCTGCCAATCCTACGGTTGCTTGAACGTCTGAC
This sequence comes from Uranotaenia lowii, assembly GCF_029784155.1. Classification (NCBI taxonomy): domain Eukaryota; kingdom Metazoa; phylum Arthropoda; class Insecta; order Diptera; family Culicidae; genus Uranotaenia; species Uranotaenia lowii. The sequence goes on from NC_073692.1 coordinate 434,603,154, forward strand.
GAACCAGCAGCAGCCTACCAGCAGCCTCAGCAACAGAATCCGGAACAAACCCTGAAATCCCTTTCGTCTAACATTTCCGAATTCGTTTATGATCAAGAAAACGGATTGACGTTCCAGCGGTGGCTTTCGCGGTATCAAGATCTGTTTGAGAATGACGCACGGCATTTGGACGATGCAGCGAAGGTCCGATTGCTGCTCCGTTGATTCGATCGAGGGGAGAAACTCCCGAAGATGCTCTTCAAACGTCATCACTTCTACTTCCTTCGAAGCCAACTCGAGTGAAACCCAGCTCCGTGATGAACCGCCAAACTGAAACATTCAACCGAAACCATGGTGCCATCTCCAAACAGCTCATGCCCGCTGACACAGTTTACACGCAGGTACATTACAAAAACTCTTGGTCCTGGAGAGCCAGGGTGATCATCGAGCGGATTGGCAATGTGAATTACAACGTTCAGCTTCAAGAATCTCAACGTCTCATTAGGTCCCATGCCAATCAGCTCCGCACACGTCCGTCCGAAGAGGTGGAATCCAAAACCGAATCTCCGTTATCAATTTTCCTGGATGGATTTGCTATTGAAATTCCGCAGCCTCCACGACCTGTACCTCAAGCCGACGAAGCATTGCCGGTACCGGAAGATGGTGCAGAACCCCACTTCAATTCATCTCTCCTAAAAGACAATGAATCGCTCAAGTCGGATGACGGTGAAGCCAAAGTTCCAGAAGAGGTTCCAGCACGACCAAAACGTCTCCTGCGGCTACCATCCAAGCTGTTTTAGCGAGGGAGAAATGATAGATCGAAGCAATCATGAAAACCTAAAATATGTCGAAGCAATCCATGATTGGAACATCAAGCATATGGAGTGAAAATTTAGTCAGTTCTATGTTAGTCTTAAAACAAATTAGATCAATAAAAAGTAAACTTTAAGACGTAACAGTAAGTGATGACGTGGGGTAAGTGGAGACGATGACTATTAAAACATGCGAATTATTTATTCAAACCTTTGATGAAGAATGTTAAATTTATTTGTGATTCATCCAATAACTGTTAAAAAGGTACGGTTCCCACAATAACGAATGTTTACAGCGAGTTTTTGTTTACTTTCTTAACAACGATGTCGAGTTGATACGGCTCATTTTCAATTTCAACATTTTTTCGAAACTAACTAGCTCTTGATGGCAAACTTTTCATCGAAACAATTCTTACATTTTCAATAACAAGTTAGGAAAAGTGGTGGTGGTTCAAAATGAAGAAAAAATGTTTTTTTGTATGTATGTGTGCATGGTTCCTCCATCGGTAGCAAGGTTCTGCCTACGGCTGTGTGGCTTGGCCTTCGAATTTCTTCTAGGGCTTCCACGGTCCAATGGTTCGTCGAAGGAAGGCATCCAACCCTCAGAAACCTACAATGGCCGGTTACCCGGTTATACATTTTTAAATTTTCTTTTCAATTACATCTAAGTTGTATTTACCTTTCAGATGATAAACAATTGAAGAAAAACTTTGTTTGTTCTGAAATAAGTATAATTTTTTGATAATATCGATTCTAGAGTTGCAACATAAATTACCCAAAATAATGATTAGTAGATGCCCTTTTTTCAATCTTTTTTATCTTTTCAGCATTTGTAAACAACATGTTCTGTATCACATTTAAAGTAATTTTATCAGAACTTATTCACTGCTGATTTTTTAAAGTTGAACGAAAAACCGTCCACACTTAACCCGGTGTACCTTACTTAGATATACCATTTCTCTAGATTATAGAATTTTTATGTAAACAAATGGCTCTTACCAATCGAGATAGAAAAGATGTTCATCTTTTTACACCTTGCGTCGCATCAAGACACTCTCAAAGAAAGATATTTATTACCTCCTGTTTACTACACAAGGCGCTTTTTTCCATTTGTACTTTTCTTTTTGAAAATAAGCAAAAGATTAATCAACCTCCAGCAGCTCATCAATTGCATCAAATCCATTTACTCTCTTCATACATTCGTCTTCTTAGATCGTAGACGTGTCGCCCGCTCGCCCTAGCTCAAATACCTTGCGACAATTCTGGCGATACCGCATGATGCACAATGAATGGCGCTCGGGACATTTGAAAAATGTTTCTTGGAATTCTTCCGAGCAAATCAAAAAATTCATCCCCCCATTCCCCAACTCATCCGACAGAACCGTAATACTAATGGCTGCGCTAGCCGCCAGAAGATTCTCACCTCACCTGCAGGTTTCACTCTCACCACGTTTCGAAGCTTATTTCTCGATACACCACTTAACACCTTATGACTACCATTACCATCAATCGTGTATTTGCTGGCGACTTCACCTACTTCCGCTTGGTGCAGCATATTCTCCACAAGATGGCGCTTAGCAGCAGCAGCAGAACTACTGGGTACTAACTGCATAGTGTCAAACGGTGACAGTGAATCACCGCACCGCACCGCGTGCCACACCAGATCGAACGTCGGGGAATCGGAGACAGAGGCGTGGTTGTAGTCTTCCATCATTAAGTACTCCTATAAAACGCTACTCTTGAATGTTTTTAAGTCTTTAGAGAAGACTTTTGTGATGGCGAGTTGAGAATAACATTAGGTTCTTAAAGCAGTGACCTCAACCAAGAAACAAAATCCTTTCGACGCCTCTGTCCGGCCAATCGTACCTTCCGTCTTTCCAGTGCACTGGGCTCTTGGATTGGTCCCAAGTAGGGGGAAATGTTCCTATATGCGCATATTGGGTAATATGCGCATACAGCCGATTGACGATATGGCTGGAGATTCATCATATCTAATTAGTGCAGTTTGAGGGTAATACGCTTTTAACACATGGCATAAAAAAATTAAATTATTATATAAAGTCGAAAAAATTTAAAAATTCAAACAAGATTTTTGCCAGTTTTGTTATAATATATTGAACTTTAATTATTGTGCATACAGATTCTGTGAACAAAAATTTTAGTGGTTTTTCTTTCCTATTCATCTGGAAATCGGAAATTCAACAAATCGAAGCTTTTGGCAAAGTTGTAAATGATAAGATATTGGAATAAGAGACAGGTTCTGAATGCCCATATCAAGGCAGGTTAAATGCCTATATCAAGAAAAATAGATTAGTCTTATAAATTTTTTACTTTCTATCATTTAAACATGAAATCTACGCTCAAATCACGATCTTACAGCGAAAAAAGAAGAACTTCCTACTGATCCGATAAAAATACAATATGGACAAAATATTACCCTGAAATATGGCCATATGGCATACTTCACTATGTTTCATGCAAAAGAACTAGTGATGTAAAAATTTTCACCAAAATTTCGGCCTTGACGTATGCTTAACATCCGTTTCTACCATTTTCAATTAAATAATATCAAAATATTGCAAGTGGTAATGAAATATAGCTAAAAACATAAATATGCGCATTTAGCCCGCCAGTTTCGGAAATCGGCTATTTTGACTTCTTTTATTATAAAATTATTTTCACAAAAACTGTAAGAGATTTTAACGTAAAAATTTAACTAACGTATATAAAACAGATGTCCGCTCATGTGCATATAGTTTTCAGACTTCTATCTTTTGGAGTATAGGAGAAAATGAGTGCTTTCCTTAATATGCGCATATAGCCTTCCTCTCCCCTAAGTATACCTAAACACCAACAAGCAACAAAACCGAACTCATGGCACACTGAGTGCCACTGGCAGCAATCATTTTTCATATCCATCTGCAGGTGACGTGTGTTGTGTATTGCTTTTGCACCTCAAAACAGCGCGCTTCTTCCTTTCTTTTCCTTACCCCCCTCAGATCCACACCAAGAAGAAAAGAAGAAAATCTTTGCCAACCACACACCAGGAAAACTGAGGAAAAGTGTTGAAAGAAGCTTTCCGTCCGATGATGCCGGCAAAAGATTTGTCCCACGTCTGGAGGATTTTGCACTTTGCCGTTTTCCTTGCGATATGCACATTCATTTTTCTCACTTTGTTTGTCATGCTTCCGCTTTCGGGGATAAGCTGTCCGGTGCAGATCCGATCCGATCCGATCCGATCCCGAGCAAGTACTAAAAAGCGGATGCAGCGGACGTTTGTGTGGAGAACACGGAACTCGGGCGGAAGATTACAATTCTGTAGAATGTTAATATTTTTCCTGTTCTAGTTTTTTTGTCGCTAACTACTTAGATCGATAAAGTTTAGACAAAGTCAATGGTAATGTGATGAAGTATGATCATTCGTTTGTTAAGCAAAGTGGGTATTTCATTATAATAAGCATTGAGCATTTAGTAAAATCATGTTTGTTTTGTTCGCAACTGATTATTTACTTTCAGTTGGTTGGTATAATGAAACTACTTGTAACGACTTTTTTTTCTAATGGCATATCATTTAACTTTAACCTAGTTATTTTCATTCTCTATTTGAGTAAATTCTCCATATAAATTGAAATTATTTTGAAAAACATTAACTATTTTTTCGAAAAATCCTCAAATTGGGAGGTAAAAAAAAGCTAAAACAATTTTTCCGTTTTCCTTCAGCTCCAATTCCTTTCAACTTCACCAAGTAAGTTAGATCCCGTTGGCCAATTGGGAAAGTGGTGACATTCTAATAGTGTAACATCTAACTCCGTCCCACAACACCGGAAGCACACCCGAAACATGATTTTGCTCTCTTCCCGGTAACTATTAAAGCATAATACACTCTCGAGAGGAAAACTTTCAACACCTACCTCGCCGCTACAACAGTTTTTCGTCCTCATCACCAACATCCCTTCCCGGAAGATTCCAACTTTCTTCCATTTGCCAAACTATTTGAATTATTTTGGTTTCGTGCCATCCCTTTCTTCCCTATCCAGCGAAAGCTTTTCTTGGTGGTTGGTTTTAGAATAGTTTACGCAAAGGATAGCGATGATGGGGTAAACAGTTTTGGTATTCTGCAGAACTTAAGTCTTTCAATTACACAGCAGCCCTAATGCAGTGGAAATCTCGCTGCAGTTTTTCGGTTTAATTTTTCTAAATGAACCTAAATTTTTTGATCAAAAATCGTTCAACACATAACACAATTTAAGTTCATTGAGCAAAATAGGTTTCGTAAAATTGTAATATTCATTCAGGTGAATTTCCAGCACCCACCTAAAAAGTTTTCGATAATTCTAGCGTCACACTAATTTCGGAGAAAACCAACGATGGCCATCAGCCCCCAAAATTGCCATTCCACAAAACCGCTCGAAAAGGGGTTAATTTACATTTGAACCTCAGTCGAAGCCACTCGACTCAGCTCAGAGCGACACACAATCGTCGCACCAAACATTTGGCGCTCAATAATTAAAGTGCAATTAAAAAGTTAACTTATCAAGTTGACATTACACGGAATGGATGGAAAATTGCTTTTCGGCGAATGAGCTGAATCGAATTACCTACCTTTGCTGCGGGATTCATGGCGGATCAATTTGCAATTTAAAATCGTTTAAATTTACACGCAAATGCTCTGCTGGTTAAGCTCATCACACACCGTAGTCAGCATCAGAGAAAGCGTCATTGGTTTTATCGTGTGGGTGTAATAATGAGCATCAACATATCAACAACTGCACACCAGTTGGCTTTGTCATTGGGACCAAAAGTGGAACTGGCTTAGGATTGAAAACAATTCTGTACTTTTCGTGTGTATACTTGATAAGAATTGTAAAAAATTTTTTGAATGTTCTGATCACTGAAATTTGTACAAATTACATCGGGAGTTGCATTTAGCAGAAATATTATGAAAATAGTCAAAAAAATGTCCCTATTTTATATTTAAAGTCTATACAATTCCTTAACCTCACTCACCTGGTATTTGAAATTAATTTTAAATGCATAAAAAATCTAAGCGATATTTTCACGAAATATAGGGGGTACAAGCTTCATTAGTATTCATGTATTAAAATTGATTTCTGTCCCAATTTTAAACACCGAAACGTTTCATTTAAATGGATCGATCTTGCTAGGATATGTTTTAAATAATGTCTAATCTCTCAAGCAAATATTTCAAAGTTGTTAACTAAAAATCTTATACAGATTTCGAGTTTTAATTGATTTCAAGAGTTAGGACTTAGGACCGAGTGGAGTTATTAAGAAAAAAATAATAAATTTTGTACACTAATAGCTGATGCTGCATTAAGTATTTTTTCAAGGTTCAAATCCTGGAAAGTTACCAACAATAAATGACTGGTTCCCTTCTTCATTTTTATTTTTTCCGCAAAATCACAAAGAACAGAATTAGGGTCAAAACTAAAATAAGTCGATATCGTGTGTAAGAGTTTGAAATTCAATCTTAAATTTTATCTCAAATCCTTTATTTGATTTATAGACAAGCCTGAATATATCGAGTAAATCTGGAATAAACGATAATCCAAGTCTGAAGCGATATTTCTTCTGTACGATCTACAGTGAAAGATACCCGGATACAACTTAGATAAACGAACTGCCTCTTCACCTCACAGAGGTGCCAGGTGTATTTTGAGAAACCGCTTTAAGGCTTTTATATGCAAACTTATCTTCAACTTCCTATTATTAGTTTGATTCAAATTTTCGTCTGGAATTAATCTGAAATCTATGAGGACTTCAAGATATATTTGAGACAGCAACCTAATCCAAAATGGCCCTAGACTAAGATTTCCAGAACGTATTCAGGCCGGGCTAATCCGAGCATTTTATTCGAAAACTTTGCAAAATCCGTGCGTTAGAATTCAGAATCAAACCCGGGCAGATCCGTCCAAAATTACAGTATAATTTATAAAATTTTAAAAACTGAAACATTAGGATATTTAAATTTTTTTTGGACCACCTCAGTGGCATTGACATCTAATTCATTATACCAAAATTGTAATTGCTATTTGACTCAAAAATAATAAATATTTCAATTACTGGAGATTATGGTTTTGATTTCGTTAATATTGTGAATAAATCCGCCAAACGTGGCCTTCCTCATGTTTTTTCTTTGAAAATCCGGGCGGAAAGAACCAGGTCAACTGTAATGCTACAGTAGAAACCACGTCATTAGAAAAATTCATAATCCTAAAGCAAAATGTAATGTATATCAATCAGTGGCCTAAGGTTTCAAAGAAAATAAGAAATATTAATCAAATTGGCATCCTTGATTACGTGTTGAATTTTCGTCGCCACGTGGTCGAAAATTGGTTGTTTTTATAACAATTTGCGTTTTACACGCTTAGATTTGCACATTTATTATAGTTTTTCCAATATTTTAACATTTAACTCGTAAAAAATCTAAAGTTTCTCTTGATTAGTGTGGTGAATATAGGAAATAAACGTATGAGATTTTAATATTTAAAAATAAATATTTATAATTAAATACTTCAAATAAAAAAAATCAATTTTGAATCAGCGAAATATCTGCAAATAGATTCAATGAATAATATTAATAAAAAATAAAGTAAACGATTTTAAGCGTGCATTCCAGAGAATAAAAAAAAAGATCTATCAATAAACGTGTTTTGGGAAGAATGTTTGTTGTGTCGTGAGTGTGGGAGTAGGCAATGCCTGTTGCCGACCGCACGCGTTTTTCTCTTTATCCGCGAAAATTCTATAAAATACTAAATTTAAAATCGAAATATGGAAATAAAATCGTTTTAAAGTGTGTTAAAGTGAAGGCTGGGATAATGTGTAAAAGTTTCTACCGGAGAAATCCCGGTAAAATATATTTTATCACATTTAATGACATGAAAAGGGTAGCTCAACGGGTGGGTCGTGGTTTTTCTTATCAAGCCAGGAACGTGTTTTTTCGTGCTCGTCATATTTTTCCGGAAAATGGGCAGTTTTCAAGTGAAACTATCGGTTGTATACGCGAAAAATACTATCGCCGTATGATCGGGAACGGGTTGCATTAGTTGTGTTAGGCTAATGTTAAAAATAGTGGTTTTGTGATTTTGGGTTTGTGCATCGAAGATTTTGTTTTTGGAAAACAAACTGTTGTGCAATTAAGGGGAATGCACGATTGCATCAACAGGCGAAAAATATCAGAGTGCGGGCTTATATTTAAAAATTTGAGTGTCCGGATATGAACTGCGGTTGAAAATAATGAATTTATGGTGACTTTGGGTAGTGCGTTTCTTTGTTTCCTTCCCATGAAATGTGTTTGCCACACGCTTGTCCTTTGGTTGCCAATGGAGGTTAAAGGCATGCTATGTTTTTTTTTCGGTGGTCATGTTCAAACGGCTTTTCCTGAAGTACCAATGAAGTTTTGAGGGAGGTAGCTGCACTAAGATAAGTATCATTAAATGTTAAATTATTAAAAACTTTTTTTAAACAAATAATTCTAAGATGCCGTTTATTTAATTCTTTTATAATAATTCTGCTTTTCGAATTTGAACGGAATGCTTCTACTTGTTCATTGTGTTCAGAACACACAATTTATTTGTGATGGGTCTGATTATATTGAATTTACTTTGAACTTTACTAAACTTACAGAAAAATCAATAAGTAAAATACTTTTGTATCTTACCTAAATTATTGTATAAACCTTTCGAGCTCTCGAAGACCTCGAAAGGTTTTTGGTTCTATTAATGTTTTTTTTTTTGTTCTTTTTTACTTTCAAGAGCGAGTAAAGGATGCTTTATCCTTGGTCGATGACCAGAAATGATGGTACACAGAAATCAATAAATGATATCACCATTTTTAATATTAAATGATTTTTAGTTCTCCAGATGATTAACCTTGTTTGCTGATGATGAACCTTGTTTAAAGATTTCTGTGTACAAAATAACTCATTTCCAGCCGTTGAAGGAAAGGTCATGTTTCATAGGTTCCCTTATCATCAAGAAGCACTTTTTAGCTCGTGCTTCCACCGCAATGCCCCTCGGAGCGTATGGTACTGGTGGTTCACGCTCCTTCCTTTTCTTTGTTCCTGACGTCTCTGCGTACTCTGCTCCACAGTAGGCCCGACCATTTTATGTTTTAAATTATTTTAATGTTTCTATGTTAACATAATTCAAAGCATAAACAAAGACAAGATGAATAATAACATGTGTTTATTATTCTTCGGGACTCAGACTTAAGTTCTGGCTGTGGAAGTACGATTAGTGATTAGTGATTACTGAATGTTTGTTGTGTCGTGAGTGTGATAAATAAAATGTTGAAAGAAAGTCGAAATACTATTTCGGCATTGTGAACACATGGGAATCACACCAAAAGTACGACAATGTCGCAGTTAGGTAGGCTTACGCCAGGTAAGTAATTGATTTTCGACCAATACCGATAAATACAGTGATTATCATTTTACTCGAAAATGGCAGCTTCGCGCTTCTTTTCAGGAAAATATTCCACAACGTTGAAGAAGTAGAGTTCGCACAGATAGGCAAGTGCAAATTTGGGAAATACCACAGCTTAATTCTCTGATAGAATGGAAAGTGTGATGAATGCAGGTTTCGAGTGGGCTTAATTAAAGTTTATTGCATGGAAGTTTTCTGTTTTCCTGTAATCTGATGAAAGACTCAGAGACACGAAGATTGTAGTTAATGACTAATAAAAGAGGTTTTTTATGGTTGACTTTCCATTCTATTATGAAAAAAACTCATTGATGCATGATCCAATGAATGACTCGGATGATAGGTTGTTGATCCGATGAAATACTCGGATGATTGTTACCGATGAAAGACTCGGATGACTGATTAGTGATTTAGTGATCTGATGATGGGACTCAGATTGTCTCCGCAACAAATTTTGTTCCGGAGATCATCAGAATTTGTTCTACATCACAAGATTATTTTCTCTTATAAAATACAATACACTTTTCTCTTGTAACTCTACACAAAAACACAAATACATACAAACCAAGAAGGTATAAATATAACACACAAATTTTGTACAAGAACTCTTGAAATTATAATTGTCACTCTAAAACCACGCGTTTTTAATTCGTCGTATCGAAATATCACGAATCTAAGTCCCAAGTTAAGAAAAGTTTTTCTAAGACTTACAGTTACGGGAAGCACAAATTTCCCAGTAAAATCGTCGTTTACAGTGCGCGGATATTGTCGCTAACATTCTGGTGCCGAAACCCGGGAAGATATTCCCAAAAATTGTGCTGGAAGAGCAACCACGTGTAGTGAAGTTACGGTTCCTCATAATCCTAGCCCGAACTTACTTATTGTCGTCGGTGCTAGTTCTTTATTCGATACCGTTGCAAAATTCGCGATTGGATTGCAAGAATCCAGCTTAGTGTTGCTGCCACTGTAAAATAGTGAAATTTCGAAAAAAAGTGGTTAATAGAGTGATATTGGCTCACACAATGGCTCCTTCGAAGAAAGTCGTGAAAAAGAATACGCTGCCATTAGAAACGCTGATTCGCAGAAGAAATAATATTCTGGGATCTGCTAAATTGATCCAGGAGTTTGATTCCAATTACGTTGTGGAACAAGCGAATCAAGTTCCAGTGCGAATCGAGCGTTTAGATGAGCTATGGGATCGCTTCGAAAGCGTCCAGGAAGAAATCGAGCTAATGGAAGGTGAAGAAGAAGTGTTCGCAGAATCTCGACAAACATTTCAGACTCTGTACTATGAGCTGAAAGCATCTCTTAATAGTAAAATTCCGAGATCTGCATCACCTGTCCTTAGCCGAAGAATTCCCCGAAAGTGTGTTGTGCCCCCTGTGAACCCCACTCTGTCCGTGAAACTTCCTGAACTAAAACTCCTGAATTCCACGGGAAATCCCGAAGAATGGATCGAGTTCAGAGATCTTTTCAAATCAGTGATCCATATGAACAATCTGATATCTCCTGTGCAAAAATTGCACTATTTGCGTGGTTCCCTTGAAGGGTGAAGCCTCTCGTATCATATCCTCAATCGCGATCTCTGCCGACAATTACGCGATTGCGTGGAAAGCTATTTTTGTGATCGATTACGAGAACAAAAACTTTCTCATCAAGCGTCATATGTCAGCCATTTTGAAAATCCCCGCAATTAGGCGGGAATCTGCCGTTGGGTTGGCTGAGCTAGCTGATGAGTTCAACCGACACGTGGGGAATTCTCGATAAGTTGGAGCAGGTCTAGTGAACACTGGAACTCATTCCTCGTTGAGCATTTGAGTACCTTACTCGATGAAAAGTCCCTTATGGAGTGGGAAACACAGTGCCAAGAACAGGAATCTCCCACTTACTCCCAGTTGTATGAGTTCATCCATAAGAGGTCTCGAATGCTCCAAAAGTGTAAAGTGGTAACCAATACAAACACAAGTGTGCAAATGAAGAACACTAGAGGAAAATCCTCTGCATCTCATGTCGTGTCGGAAAATGTCGTGAAGTGCCTTAGTTGTAAGCAGGCACATCAACTCTCGCAGTGCCCCCACTTTTCTCAAGCTTACTCCGAACTCTCGCCTAGACTTTATCAAAACCCCATCGTCTTTGTATTAATTGCTTGAGAAGTGGGCACTTAGCGAAAGACTGTCGCAGTAGCTGTGTGTTAGAAGTTGTGCCAAGAAACATCATACATTGCTTCATCTCCCCCCTCGAAACTTTAATGGCACAACTTCTGAAGAAGTAGTAAGTGAAAGTGAGACCTCCACAAACCTGCATAGCTGTATCGACTGCTGCGACTACCAACACATCATCAGGCAACGAATCGTTCTCGGTATCGCA
>NC_073692.1:434615255-434678095 GCF_029784155.1 Uranotaenia lowii
TACTTTAAAATCTCAATGAATTAAATCTGGATAAAGATAATATTAAAAACATAAAGTATTCATGTTGAGAGAATCACTCAATGATTTTTATGATAATTTGAGAATGATCATTTGGAAAATTAAATGCTGCATTCAGGATATTTACTTCAGTAGATGATGAAAGTTTGGTTAACCCTGTTGAAAATGTTTCAATACGAATTTCAAGTGTTAGACAGAAATTGGGATGTAAATACAATAAAGAAACTCGAACTATCGACTAAGCAACTACAGTTTTTTTTAAAGATTTTATTTTCAAAATAGAGAGAGAAAGAGCTTAGAATTTATAAATCAACGGAAATTTCAATAATAATGATTGAAAAGTGAAATGATATTTTTATATCATTTCACTTTTCAATCATTATTATTGAAATTTTTGTTGATTTATAAATTCTTAGCTCTTTCTCTCTCTATTTTGAAAATAAAATCTTTAAAAAAAACTGTACTGCCCGGGTAAAATTCTGAAATGTTTATCATAAAGCTTCCCTGAAAGACTCTTGACACTGTGAGCCAGTTTTGGCGAAATTAGCTACTTTTTTTAGTGCAGTAACCATTACTTTGAAAGTTAACGTAATAATAAACATTATTATTGTGCAAGACGTTTGTATATAATTTAACTGTTCGGTACAGAATATCCTGACTGACGTGATTAGATAAAAAAATGAAGTTTTGAGGTGTTTTGCCTCATATTCTTCCTATTTTTTTTTTTTAAATCGGTTGACATCATTTTTAGGGCGAAAATTTTGAAATTCAATCTCAAGATTTTGATATTCTCAGCCCACAAAATGCGAGAGAAATCCTTCACTGCTTACTCTAGCGGGCCCCTTTAACTTATGTAAGATAAAAATTATTCTAGATATTATTTCACGGGGGCCCCTTTAGTTTTTTTTATTTCAAATTTTTAATTCCGATTTTCTAGTTTTAATTTCTTTTCATAAATTTGTAGAATTTGAAGTAGTATGATTAAAGTAATATTAAAAAAAATTCTCTCGGGGGGCCCCCCTGGGCCGGGGGGCCCGGGGCAATTGCCCCTTTTGCCCCCCCCCTTAATCCGGCCTTGCTGGCAGGGCTAGAAAAGATGCTTATAATATGATTTCTGTTATTTAAATAATATTACCAAATCATATCTCAATAATGCAACCATCATGATTGTAGAAAAAGTAAAAAAAAAACATTCGGATAACTCATGGAATCGCAGCGGTAGATGCTAAACCGGGACACATTGCAGGTATTTTTTTTAATGCTAGAGCTGGTCGGTATTCAAATACAGCTCCTGGGTTGCTTCTGGAAATACTCAGGAGCTAGATCCGCCTTGCCAGGTAAATTTTTTGACGTTTCGGAGTTAGGACAAATGTATGGCCGTTTTCAAAAGCTTTCCAAAAGCTCCCTAACTAATCTAAACTTTTCTATGGAGGACATGGTGTCGCTAGTGTTTGCTTAATAACTCCCATTGCACTTCGATTGCAACCCACCGGTGCGGTGCCAAGGTGTTGAAATTAGGTGCTATTGTATGTACTTAAAGATGTACTTAAAAAAAAAGTCTTGATGACGTTTCTAGAACAACAATAGAACGCAATTAGCCAGTTTTTAACTTTACTAGAGTTCTGGTGATGTATAGAATGCGCTACAGCTTTTTATGACGATTAGTGTAGCTATCTCTAACGAAGTTGTGCTGACCATAATAAAGCTAAAATTGTTACTTGGGAAGCTGGGAAGGTTTTCGTTTTAACGTTATTACTGTAGCGAAATACTTTGTTAGTTTCATTTAAAAGTTGAAAGAAAGTAGGAATAGAAAGTATTCAATAACATCATATAATTAAAAATATACGAATAAGTTAGGAAAGTTTAAAAGAGTTTTACATTTTAAGATTAGGTGAAAACTAAAGTTTTCTCAAAACAAAAGTTAAATCGTGCTCGCAGAAACTTCAACACATTTATTTTAAATTAGCTTCAATGCTTCTATTTTTTTATTGTCAGAAATTCAGAAAACAGTTCACTCAAAGCCTGAAAAAATGCATCCTTCTGTTTTAATTTGTTTCAAGTTAATTGTTATGACAAATTAACTTCCAGTAGGCGGGATCGTTGTTGGTAACATTACTTTTAGGAAAAATGAAAGAAGTCGTTATTAGGGAAATGTTTTGAAAAATTGAATAACTGTAATATTTTTTATTATTTTCAATCAAATTCAGAATGAAGCGAAAAAAGCGTGACTCTTATGAAACCTGGTAACTCCTTCCTATGGCGACCGTCAAATATTGAACCATTGGATTATTTCAATGTAACTGCAACTCAGTTTAGTAATATAAATGATAGAATCCCATGAAAACCAAACTATTATTTCACGATTGTATCAATAATTTCCTCGAAACTTCCATTTATACAATATTTGATGCATGTGAACATATTTTAAATAAAATTTTACGTTTAACTTTTATGCATAAGTCAAACTCAGTCATGAACTTCCCACCTATTTGAACTCTTACAATTGCAGTCGTCAAGATTACGTGTGGGCCGTGTTGCGTGCCGGTGTTGCTGCTACAAATGCTGAAATTGATAAATCTGATTGACGGCATAATTGGCGTGCGTGCTGTTTGCATCGAAAATCGCCCCATATCGGCTTCGGCTTTTCCCAGCAACAACGACGACGATGATGAATCGATCGATCCCGCGCACACTTCGGAGTCGATTGATTCACCAAACCTCTTTCTTTCACTTTCCCAAAGTATGTATGCAAGTGAGTAGGTACCTACATCAGATCCTTCGCCTAAGTTACAATGAGACGTCCGAAAGGTTGAATTATTCAAATTACGCTTGACAGTGGAACAATCGAACGATAAATTGCTCTCCTCAGACCGAAGGCAACTTCTCCTGGGTTCCTCGTCATTACATTGGCATTGGCGGCTAAGTAAGTTCCGAAAGGCTTCAGTTAGCAGCAACGGTGAAGTTGGAAGAAACTGATCTCCCGAAAGGAAAATAATTCCGGCAACGTACAGACGATTGAACCGAGTGGGTGTGGTACGTGTAATCTTTCAGTCGTCTCTGTTGGCGAGGTCCCAGCGATCGGAAATTGATTGCATCGTTTGAGGCGATTTGGTGCGTTGCTTTCCATAGAGATGGGGCCAAGAAGTATGAAATATGTAAGACACTACTAGACTGTGAATGTTCATAACGTTTTTAGAAGTTCATAAAACGTATAACGCAAATAAGCACAATGTATTTAAAGAAACACTCAGAGTAAAATTATTATACTTGTTAATTGGAAGGAAAATGAAAAATTAAAAGCATCATATGAATGAGATTGATTTCTAATATCAAATCAATCACAATCTATTAAAATCTAGACCCACCCAGCTTCAAACAACTAATGAAACAAATCCGTACATGCAAATCCAATCTAAACACCACCACCTTCGAATCTTGCATGTTTTTCCATGGGCAAGTATGAGCTTCAACGCAAAAATAACTCTATATCTACATGTCTATACCGATTGATATCAAAAGATGGGAATCAATTGGATTCGATTTTCGACCTTATGAGTTCGCCACGCAAGACGACTCAGTCACCAATTACAGTCCAAAGAGTCTTGACACTCGAAAACCTACGCAAAAAATTACTCCCAACAAATAACAGACAATTGTGCAGTCAATATGTTGGAGGAAATTGCGACTTTAAAAAACATCGCCGCGAGCCCCAAGCGGACAAGAAATCTTGAGCTGCGCTGGAACATTTAAGCCCCCCTGAACGTATGTACAAGTGGGCAACCTCTATTTGTGTATTGATTATCCCGCCAATAATCGACGAATCTCGCGCCGATCGAAGCAAAGCGAAGGTGTGGTATACTGGTTGCTGTGCGTGGCTCGACTCGTGGTCCAGAATCTCAGGGGGATTTCTGCACGTTCCGTTTGTCGTACAAAAATACCTTCGAAGCGTCTTATTCCACTACTCCCATCACGCGAGCAGCTCAATCGTTCCTCGTGGATTCTTCATTCGATCGGCGAAAAGAAAGATGTCGTGATTATCGGCGATCTTTGCGTGAATCGCGCAGATTGGTTCGCTTAATTTGAGTTATCGTCAAACGGGGATGGTTTTTGCGTAGGGTAACCAAAAGATCTTTTTTGTTAGATTTTTTTATTCTGAGTTTTGAAATCGAAATTTGTAGAATATTCGAAATTGTGGTGCCATTTGAGAATAAAAGGCTTAGCAGGAAAGAACTTTTCTGAGTCGATTTAGGGTCAACTTTAAATTTCTCGACCACTGGAGATTATAAAGTTTTGTAGGTTCGCAGCAGGCTGTGTTCGAGAACGGTCGCATTTTTTTTTGTCGTCGTGTTCGTCCTCTCGTTTTTTTTGGCGGTGTCGAAATTTGTTCGCAAACTGGTTGCGCTCAAAATATTTAATGGAATTATGGCTTCCAAGTTACTTCTTGTGCGATTTATTGATTAAAGCAATTGAAAACAAATTATGTGATAAAAGAATAGATCTTTAAACGTATACGCTTTCATTTTTGTTAGTGGGACTTGGAAATGTGTGGATTTAATTGTGCTATCAAGCGAGGAAGAATCAGCATGCATTTTGGTCTGTTGTGAAAGAAATGGTTGCAATAGATCAATAAAAGTTATAAAATTTTTGTAAAGTTACAAGCTAAATTTGCATGTGTTCTAGTAAATTTATTTAACAAGAAGAAAATTAATCATCAATCGACATGTTTCACGACTGTGCCGAGAGTCTTTTTAAAAATGATACGGATTGCTGTGATTAAATTCTAATTATTAGGCACTAACAGATGGCTGGAGTTTTTTTCGCGCTTCAAAAATGTCTTGATAATTTTTAATTTTTTGAATAGTCTTCTGATTTTCAATTGATATCGAAGCCTAATTTGAACTACTGATTGCTGAAAGTCGTGTTAGAGGTTCGAGGGAATCGGAAATGTAGGATTACGAGTTTGGAACAATTATGTGAGCCGAGCGTGAAGCCAAGAAGGATGAAGTTTCCTTCATCATGGATTTGAGATTCGTGATTGTTTGTGTCGTTTTATGGTGAATAGTGATTGAAATTTAATTCATAGTATAGGTACAAATTCAAAGATCGGGAGAAAAAATAATCTATCACTAATCACTAATCGTACTTCCACAGCCAGAACTTATGTCTGAATCCCAAAGAATAATAAGAGTACGCTATTATTCTTCTTGTCTTCGTTTATGCCTTTCATCATTTAACATAACAACATTAAAATGATCAAAAACATAAAATGGTTGGGCCTACCATGGAGCAAAGAACGCAGAGACATCTGGAACACAGGAACAGAAGAAACGTGGACCACCAGTACCATACGTTTCAAATGGGCAGTAATCGTTGGAAGCATGCTAAGAAAAATACTCCTTGATGAAAAATCCATGCATAATGTGAAGCAACTTCACCAATAACTAGGACCTTTCTCCTGCGGCTGGAAATAATTTATTTTGTACACAGAAATCACAAAAACTTATGAATAAATTCATTTAAAAAATATTTAGTGATCAATGAAAGGATTTAGAAATTCTAAGAGTTATTTCACTAGGTTGTTTAGGATTTCAGGGTATAATCATTTCTGGTCATCGACCAAGGATAAAGCGCCTTTACTCGCTCTTGAAAATAAAAAAGAGAAACGAAAAACATTAATCGAACATTAAATCTTTCGAGGTTTATTTACAGCTCGAAAGGTTTTTTTCAAAAATTTAATCCTTATAATAGTGATATATAAATTATATTACCTTCAAAGTGCCTCATTAATCATCTGCTTTCAGTTTTTAACGTGAATTTCTTATTTAAGGTATAATTTATAACGGTTGAATTTGAAAAAAAAATAGTTCAAATCTAAGTATCAACTGTTTTTTAAAGAAAAAAAAACTCTTTTTTTAAATTCCTCATTGCGCGAGTCAAGAATTATTAAGAATAATTATCTTTGTGCAGCCAGTCTTCCTTACTCGTTGGGAACTTGAGAGAAATCACAACAGAACCAAATTTCTTGCGGATAATTTATTTTCAATCACAGCACTCCGAATAGTTCAAACTCACGCGCACGTGGCTCACACAAAAGTGACTGTGAATAAAAATTTAGAAAAAGAAAACTTACCAGCAACTAGAAATTTAAATATTGATCTATAAAGGGATTGATTGTCAAACATATTGTTACTTATGTAATGGTTTTAAACAACCTAAAAAGAGCCAACAAAAATTTTAAACGGGCAATCGGCAACCTATCAAAATCGGAAGATTCCCATGAGAAATCTTTCAGAAATCATTCCTTATTCGAAAAATAAGTAACATGGAACGGACTTACCAAATAATATTTGGACATGATAGTTGGTGAACCTGTTTCCCGTCAGCTCTTGGCCGGTTTCCGCTCGGTGCAGCACATAGAAGAAACGTTGTCCAAATTATATATGTCGCGGGAGGGGGCCACAACTCTCAATATTCATCACTCGATCACACTTGTTCAATGAGGGCACTCCCGGATATTCGATTTTGAATAGTTACCACATTTCAAATCAATTTTAACACTTGAATATTTAAAACATAATTTTGAACGACGGAGAGAAAATAAAAGGCGTCCGTTGCCATCCAATCAAAGCCTACTACCACAGCATTTAAAGAATTTCGACATATAACTAAATGAGATCAGGTTAAACTAAGGTCGTCAGAAGTTTCAGCACCTATCTGGCTGGACAATTCCGAACTATTTTATCTAAAAACATGGCCTCAGATCGGGAGAAAAAATAATCTATATGAAAAAATAATCAAGTTCTGTGTGAGAATAGAAAGGCAGAGAATAATACTATAGTCGTTGAACCTGGATATAAAAAAAACAGCTTGCTTCGAATTGTCACTTGTTATCGGAATGGTGTTGTATGAGTCGTAGGCTTGATCAGTCGTCAGGCTGTTAGTTTTCAAAGGTGGTAAGTTGGTTCCAAATTTCAAAAAGGCTCCCATGAACTCAACTGGATACAACACAAAATTGGTAAACACGTTCCATTGTTTTTGTGTTATTTGTTTATTTTTGTATTTTTGTAAACATAAAAAATCCTTCCCCTTCCTGTTTGAAAACAGCATCCATTGTTTGTAAGGTCGTATAAGTTCTCTACACTTGAATTGTTTATTAAGCTGTATCAGATCATCCCTCCTATGATAACATTTACTTGCCACGATGTGCATTGTGCTCATGTTGCGATTGATCATTAGTTGTACCTCGTATATCAGCCAATGCAAGATGTGGGTAGCAACTCTATACTATACTATTGTTTTGGTTAAAAACCCATCAGTGTTTTTTTTGCAGAATTAAAAAAAACGTTCACATGAGTAAATTTTAATTTATAAGTTTGTATAGAAAATTTAATATTTTGAACCGAGTCTGCCTATTGTTTTTTTTTAAATTTGTTAATTCTTTGAAGGAATTTTCCGTTGAAGAGACTTGACAAGTTAGCAACAAACGCGTTTTTTATCGGTGATTTTGATTGAAAATTGTGGAAATTTTCTACTACTAAATGGTAGGATGGTTGTCCAACAGCTCGTGAAAGTTAATGTTAAAAGTGACACTGTTTCTTTAACTGGATGGAATATTAAGAAACTTAGCGCTATCACAAAACTAGAAAGAAAGAGACTATCAAGAGCCGGCCGGAAAAATCATTCATCTACTTTCGGTAACCTGAGGCTTTATTTTGTTATTTGGTGAGTTCGTTCCAAATTTTTTTGTTACTTTTGTAATCCACGTAACATTTAAGAAGATGTTTTCTGGGATTCTCCACCCGTAATTTTCAAGTTTTGGCAGTTTTATGAGTTTTCACAGTTGCACGAAATCAATTTCACGTCCTAGAATTTCTTGGCGCAACATTCTTCAGTTTTTCATATTAGTCCACTGAATGCATTTTACTGTTGTTCTAAAATAAGAATGATTTTGTGGAACTATTGTGATTGGTATTCAAAGGAATGTAACAAAGTTAGGATTTCATAAGCGAATCATTGGGGTTAGAAAGTTGAAAAGTTTCTCTTCATAAATTTTGAACATAATTTATAAAGAATAAAATTGATTTTCTAGAATTTTTGGTTTCTGTACCATGACTTGGTTTGTATTTTTTTTTTTTTTTTGATATTTGGGACCTTCATACATGTGAGTGAGTGTTGAAAAATCAAAATTAGTGAATTGGATCTTATCTGGTGTGATCTAAAGGTGAACATTTAACGCAAGGGTTTCGAAAAAATCCCTTAAAAATTGAACTTGAAATGGATTCCAATGATTGCTGCGATTATAATGATTGTATTCAAAAACACGTTTCACGAAATCCTCTCAAGAATTTATTTTTAATTTTATTAGTACATAATAAAAATATGAAGGAATAATATTTGGTTCCAATGCGCGTTGAATATCATTAATGAAATGTATTTTCTTTATCCAAAATATTATTTTTAAGAGTGCGAGGAGGATGGCCATAACATTTGACTCAGGCTTTGAAGAGTGAAATATGAGATTCTACAAGTCTTACCTCTTGCTCTGGACCAATTAATGATGGTTAATGATGTTAACGTCAAGGTGAGAAAACATTTTAACAAATTTAGCAGAAGTGATGTGTTTACTTTTTTGCATCACAGATATTTTGATTTATTTTTATAAGATGGTTTAACTCTTCGTAGATTAAAACTTGCGAGATTAATTTTACCAGAATATTGAATATCTTCATACGTCGGGCAGACATTTTTTTCTAAATACAACCATAGGTGTACATTTTTACATACAGACAGTTAAGTCTTTACAATATTAAACTAATCGAATAAAAGTGTCTATATCGGTGAAGCTGAGGGTCAACCAACAAATTTTCTCACAGCTTACGATAGTTGAGGCCAAGTTCAGATAGGGACAGAAAATTGTTTTGAATTATGTTTAAGTCTTGAATCAAGTTGAATAATTGTGTTTTCATGCAAGTTTGTTATTAAGGGGGGGGTAGGGTCTAACGGGTAAAAAAAAACACCATTTTCACGATTTATTTCTGGAGCTATCGTTCAAACAAATGTATTCAAATTTTTTGCATTATACAAAGCATTGTCAAAAGAACATTCAGAAATTTTTTCGTAGAAAAATTTTGAAAAATGAGCCGGTGACAGAGCATTTTCGAGGATGCCTTTCAGAAAACAGGATTTGCGGTGGACACTGTATCTCAGCACAGAATCATCTGAATTCAAAAAATCAGAGCAAAATATTTTTAATAGATGTTTTTCTGGACCCCAACGTTTTTATTTAACTTAAAAAATTTTTTATGATATTTTTGTGGCTGTTTAAAGTAAAAACTACGATTTTTCTCGAAAAAAAACCGCCATTTTTTATCTGTAAAATCGTCCCAAAGTAAAAAAATTAAAAAAGAAAAACGTTGGGGTCTGGTATTTTGTATGTAGAAAATATGTTCCAAATTTGAAAAGAATCGGATAAGTAGTTTTCAAATGACGATGTCCACGGACTTTAAAAATGTGGTTTCGAGAAAAACGCGTTTGAAGTTTCTGCTCTTGCTTTCTTGCAGTATTAGATAGGAGGAGATAAAGTCCTATAATTTCTACAGTTTTGCTTCAATCGACTTGGAAATTTGACACAACATTCCTGAAATGATTTACAATAAGAAAATAAAAAAAATAAAAAAATCGATTTTTGGAAAGTGTTAGACCCTACCCCCCCCTTAAGGATTTTTTTTCTCTATTAAAAGTGTGACTCATGTGAATCATCGTAACTGTACTACAGTGTATCTTACATTTACGCTCATTCTTTATTTATAATTTTTTTTGAATTCTATATTTATATGGCCTCTATAGGAGTTGTTAGGAGTTCATTAGGTGTAGGAGCTTAGGTTTCAAATGGCCACATCACTTACCATAGTGATTTCCATGTCAGAATACCCAGATAACCAGAAGTTGAATTTTATTTTACAGATTATATCCTATAGAATGTTATTTAAACTCATTTTCGTAGATTTTCACCTACAATGCATATTCTGTATCGTATTGAAATACATTGCATGATTTTATTACGACAATACAATCCAAATCAAGAATATGTGTGCTAATGTACCTATATGGCCTCCAAATGAGGCCTCCAAATGAGATTTGTGGAAGGATGGTATAAAGCCATGTGCTGCACTTCCCTTACGTATCGACTACACGGACTTTGCCGGCTTCGTTATTGATTCATTTGAAAGTAAGAGATCCTCAAAATTGAACAGTGATGTGATGATTACCTCGAACAAATCACGAACCAACTCTGTTATGACCGAGACTCGATCTCATAACCATTGGCATATCAGACATCAGTTCTATTCACTCTGGCATTGGAAATCTAATTTGAGGCAACACTTTAAATTTGAGCTGATGTTAACATGGTTGAAATGTATTTCCAAGGAAAATGACCCTTTTTGAAATTTAGTTTAACCATATTTGTATGAATTTGACCAAAACTGTAAGACATGCTTCTAAGTCGCTTATTTAACGATCTACTTGTTGTTTCTTGCCGATAGCAGTATAGAGAGTAGCTCTTTTTTTTCCATGAAACCATGATGGTTTGACCTCACTACTAGTTTAGCGGCGTTGTAAAGTCACTCGTAGATTATTGACTTGAAAACCTCTGACAAACAACAGAGGATCGAGATAGATCTGTGGTTCTTCATTCTGTGATTGTTCCTCGATTTCTGTATTGAGGTTAGAGCTACTGTCTTTCAAATGCTAGGGGAAAACCATCGTTGAGTGAACGATTGAAGATGATTCGCAGTGGTTCGGCAAATGATTCCAAAATGCCCTGTTTAAGACAAGACAGAATGCCCTTCGGGCTTGGTCCTTTCGACGGATCGATAGCTTTCAGAGCTGTCGAGACTTTATGCTGGGTTAGAAGAAAGGTTGAAGCCAAATTCAGCATTTGTATTGAATTAAGGCTTTTGAAAAAATCTGCAAAATGATTATCGATTCTCAGGCAATCCAATGGTACTCGTGATGGAAGGCTTAGGATGAATCCCTTAATCAATATTTCCTCACTTTATTCCTTTAGTGACCATTTTTTATATCAGCATATGGTAAGAGTTCTGTTAAAACCACTGAATACGAAAATAAACCCATATTCTATACGGAAGCACCCGTATCCGATTTAGCTATAATTAATATCCGCCTAAGACGGGTTCCATTAATGTACGTAAGTTGCTGTAAAGTTGCTATCCTTTTATGGTGGTTACATTTAAAACGGAGACGTGGAATTCCGTTTTGGTCCTCGCTCAGCTCAGCTAGTTAGCTGCCCCTAACAACTAGAAAGGAAACACCCGGAAGCTTCGATTCTGGTTTTGGAACGTGACTTGTCGTTTTCCACGGTTTTTTCATATGTTTGAAAAATTAAAAAACGAACCCGAGGTAACCGCGCACTTACCGTTCCCGATCATTCTAGGTTGGTACTTAAAGTTATAGTTTTTTTTTCCTCTGTTTAAATGTATAAAACCAAGTCTGGCTTCCTAGTCGAATCGATACCGGGGGTCTTGGCGGTTCAAGAACCCGAAGCGAAGGGGTCGGGCAAAAAGCATCCGTTACGTATAGTTTTATTCATGACTTCGATGATGATGCCCAACTAACGCGCGGCAATCAATTCAATAGCGGGAATACAGTTGAGCATGACTTTCACTTTGGAATTTCGTAGAATCTGGAAAGGGTACACCAGCACCAGGAAAGTGCTTCCAAAGTCGCTGGATTGTACCGAGCTAACCTACTGGTGCTTATGCTCACTCACTGACTCACTGTGGCCAGGGCGCTCCTGCTAGGAGGACGCGAATGCTTTACGACACGGGGGAAGTTGAACCTTAAACATATGGCTTCCCTATGCTACAAACTATTTATTATAGTGGCTTGTATGAGGCGGATCCTTTAAATCCAATCGAGCAGGATGTGTATAAAATTTTAATGACTCTGCTGGTTTATTGTGAAGTTGCAGTTTGGCAACGAGTTATGCGATTTTGGGCAAGGAATATATTTGAATAACGATTTAATTTTTGCAGAAAGGGAAAAGCGAGTTTTGCATATAGTTGCCGATTCAAATGTACTTATTTTGCTTTGAAATCAAAGTATAGAAATAGTATATGAATTTGAAAACTTTCATATTCAAATATGTTCCCACAAAACGTTGCTTCAAAATATAGCTGATCGAAGTAAACATTTGTTAATTCAAATCTACCATCAAGCAGCGTCAGATAAAGCACCCACATAAAATAAAAACAATCGCTTCATTATGGGGGCTACTTAGATCAACTTCGTTCGAAACCGCGATGTATCAACATATGTCACTTGGCACCCACCGATGCCTACTATGTCGTGTTTCCCAAAGCTAATGGAATTTAGTCCTCAACACCCATTTCTGAGACCGCCATCTATGGTCGTTTTCCATAAAATACAATAAATCTCAACAGTCCATGGAGCTGTAGATTATTATTGATTGTTGTTATTTCAAGCCCATTAAGTGACTTTCGATGAACAAAAGCAGTCAGCTGCTTGGAGGTTGGCTTTCCGAGCTGTGCAGAATTTAGACATCTCACAACGCTACCATCAAGCAGCGCCCAAACAGCAATGATGCAAGGGTTGCTGAGATTTACCGTCCCAACTGGGGTCAAACGGGTCCTAAATTGGCTTGTTTTCGTGAGACATTACCTCAAAGTTGTCCCATTATTGATGGATTGGATGCAAAAAGCCAAAGTAGCAAAGATCGATTGGGCTGATACGGACGACGACGCGAGGCACCCCTACATGCATGCGGGTTAGCTGCGAGAGACTGATTGTGTTTTGCCCCCACGGTGCCATCGGTTGATCTCCGGCAGCAGCGGGGAATAATAAAATCAGACAATCCACCTTGCCGTAGGTTTTATCTAAACCAAAACCAAAGATAAACCAAAAATAGAAGAAAAAAAATAACCAAATGCTGCTTCTAAAACAGCAAGAGAGAAACTTTTTACGAGCTTTGTTTCTAAAAATTATGACAATCGACCTACCGGGTGGGGAAATATATTACCACTTTTTATGTCTCCTGTTATCGCCTAATAGGGCAATATTTCTGAGCTTCACGCTGTGGATATTTGCATCCCACCCGAAAAGTTCAGAAGCAGAAGCCGGCATTGAATTTTTAACAGTCTGCAAATCTAGGCTCATCAGGAAATAATCGATGTGATTGATTTTCATATCTCCATGATACGCAACGATCAGTGACAGACTTATGTATGTAGATGTGTAGTTTTCGGTAAAATCGAATCTGTCAGTGTCAAATTAAGCTCGAGGCCCCTCGAACGATCATTCCGACTGCTTCGATTAAGCATGTGTTTCTTGGCCTGGCACCGAAATTGGCTTCGAATTAAATATTACAGCTTGGAGAACTTCACAGTTGTTGGTCGTGGTTTAATAGAGTTGCCAGAAAAAATCATTAATTTAAAAAAAAAATGATCATGGTTTAAGTTTTGTCCAAAATAATATAAAGCTCGTTAGTCCAAATGTTAAAAAATACACTACACAAAACAACTTGTTTCCATTATATTCAAAAGTTCTAAGAAGCATTCTAGAAGAATTGAAACTCTGGTTAGTTTTTTGTTGATGAAAATTTTGCTAGCAAATAAAGGTGTTTTCTAAAAAATTGATAAAATGTTCGTTTTTCAGAAACCTATTTTGATAGCATTCATATCATAAAGTCCTTTCACAACTACTTTTTTCTACTTCAAAATCTGTTAAGCGTTTTTTATAATATGCATAATTTGATTTATGTTGAGACTCAATACTTAAGTTTTGTTTAGTAACGATCTCAAGCAATAACATACAACGCTTTTAAATTTTACTGCCCAGACAACCAGTTGTCGTATTTTCTTTTACAGATTACATCGTATAGAATGTTATTTATAATCATTTTCGTATATCTGCACCTACAATGTGCGGTCCATGCATATTCTTTATCGTATTTAAAAGCATTGCATGATTTTATTACGACAAGAAGTATTTATGTACATATAAACTCGACCTTTGTGTACGATAATTCGCAAAAAAATCCGTGAAACGACCGATATACGGTGATCTGCCGTGATTGAGAGATTTTGTCGTGCTATGCATAAAATAATTCGAAATAAAAAACGTATATAACTGCATTGATTCGTAATAATGTGCATGCAATCGTATACCTTTGCAAATTAATTCGCATGTCTGATTTTCGTAAAACGTGTTTGCTGGCAATCGTAAAAGAATACAAAAAAGTTCAATAAATCGTTTATGATAATGGGACATCGATGATTGGAATCGTATTAAAGGAGGCTTCAAAATGTTGGTCTTTTTTTAGATCATCGATGACGTGTTCTACGATTTAAGAGATTTAAGTTATAGAAATATACGATTTGCTTTTGGTTTAATGCCTTTGAAGCAAATCCCCTTGAATTTATGTATTCCAGATAGCGTCGAGGAACCATCATGAGCTGCTGATCGAATCATCAGGGGATCAAGTCCAGGCACTAACAATAAATTCATGAACGTGGAAAAAAGTCAGCAATCAGGCAAATAATAAATGTGTACGATATAAACTCGAATTTGTCAGCAAAAAAACACATTTCTTTGAAACGATCTTATTTTTATTATTTTTTGGGGATGATTGAACCAATTGGTTTAAAATCCCAAAAAAAAAAAATTTTTTTCAACTGACGGAAAATTAGAGCCCTGCACCCAAGTCGCAAAAGACTGCCAAATACGTCGTCAAACTTTCCATATTGTTACAAAAAATGTCGTATATTACAACCTCAATCATCTATATGATGATGTGAATTGTCATAACATATTCCAAAAAGAATCAGGGTAGTCGTAAATGATGTGCATGACAAGTCGTGCAAATCGTAATTTATTACAATCCAAATCAAAAATATGTTTGCTAATGTACCTATATGGCCTCCAAAATGATACGTATATACTGGTTTTGCTACATTATATACGATATGTTTACACGTATATTTGCACGTACATTTGCGTTGCAAATTCGAAATACCCACTAAATGGTTGTCCGGGTGGCTATCAAATGTCCTGGAAATATCTCCATGAATCTGTAATAAAATATCAAGAGCTTATTCAAAAATGTTTATAATTCTTACAATGAAAGAAAACTGGATATATGTATATATATATATATATATATATATATATATATATATATATATATATATATATATATATATATATATATATATATATATATATATATATATATATATATATATATATATATATATATATATATATATATAGATATATATATATATATATATATATATATATATATATATATATATATATATATATATATATATATATATATATATATATATATATATATATATATATATATATATATATATATATATATATATATATATATTTTTTTTTTTTTTTTTTTTTTTTATTTTTTTTTTTTTTTTTTTCGAGCGGCTCGAGGTTATCCAGAGGCGCTTTTTGTGTTATGCCCTCAGACATCTTAACTGGCAAGACCCGTTCCACATGCCTAGCTACGAACATCGATGTCGTCTCATAGACAAGGATACTCTTCAAGCCCGAAGAAATGCAACACGAGCTTCATTCGTCGCCGATCTACTGACATCGCGTCTCGATTGTCCTACGCTACTGGAAGCTATTCCTCTTATTGTGAGACCCCATGGACTAAGACACTAGGACCTTCAACTGTATGTCCCCATTCGATTGAACAACTAAATTCTTCTGAATCAAAACAATCGAAAAATTCTCATTAATTTTAATTGGTAAGTTGCTATCGAAATACCCAGTATCTGATCATTTCTTACACCGTGGTTGAATTAAAGGGAAGCTCGATTTCTTGGATTCAGGAGTCCATCTACTCTTGTATTTTTCATCATAACTTTTTTTATACATGATCTCTGGAAGCCAAAATAGAAAAAAATTCCTTATCAGCTCTAGAATGTAAATTTTTCTATGATATTAGACAATATTCAGCTAGGGTAGATACTCTACTTTTCGTTCGTTAAGGAAACATATTTTACATTTTTTTTTATTAACGACTTTTTCAGTTGCAAAATCGAACATATTTGTCGATTTGTAGGCGTTTTTCCCAACCCCGCATTAGACGAGTCTATAATTCTTTTTAACTTCCTTACAAAGGATCTTTGAAGGGGTTTGAAAAACACATGGATCAAGAATTTTTCGAAATTTTCGAAAAATGGTCCTTTATCTGTTTTCTTATGTATTATGCTTTTTTAAATGAAGCTTTTTACAATTGCTTGTCATAAAGTGGCCAATAGTATGGATTGTTGTAATAACATATTTTGAAACAATCTGCGCAAAAAGTAAGTAAACATAGTAATCGGCTTTGGTTTTTGTTTATTTAAGTAAGTTTTAAGTGGGTTTACAATATTCTATTTTAGATTTTTTTTATAAAGTAACAAATAATACACAGGCATGTTAAACAAAGAAAGTTTATTGTCTGTGAAACATGTTTTCAAATGAAAAACTAAAAATTTTAAAATAAAGGGATTCATTTTGTTTTTTTGTGCAAACCATAGAATAATATTTAACTATAAATTTCATTATACAATTTCAATTGAAAGTCTTGATTTTATTAGAAATTATCTCAAAAATTCATAACTTTTCTAAATAAATGACAAGCTAACTATAGACAAACAACTATTATTAAACACAATTCTACTTACAATTTCATATATCGCCGAATTACCAGAAATGAATATGAGTACCTATATGTAAATATGAAGAATCATTACAAAATTCATAACAATTTTATTGGAGTTGTTATCAAAACATTTTTAATCATAGTTGCCAATTTTCATTAATGGAGTCTATTAAAAGGTTTTATCGTAGTTTGAAACATTTTCAATATAGATGGAAAATTTTGAATTCCAAATCAAAATCAGAATTATTAATATTTTGATTCAAAAATTAATAAGCAATATTTGATTTTGAACTAATACAAAGATTTTTTTATTTCTGCAACAATTATTTGATTGTGAATATTATTACTTTTGTATTCATTTAGATTTATCAGGGTCAAGAAATAAAAGTAAGTATTGGAAACTTTTTTTTTGTGATGGCCCCGTAGGACCAATTGGGTCCTTCCTCCACCCCATACGCTTCTTTAGAAGTGGGAGGGACATTTTATCCTTAGGATAGTTTTATATTACTTTGAATTTTCTTATTCTGTACGACTTTTATCGTCTTACTCCCGCGATTCAACAATTATTTGATTGTGAGTATTATTACATTTGTATTCATTTAGATTTATCAGGGTCAAGAAATAAAAGTAAGTATTGGAAACCAACGATTTTTTCAAAGCGAAAAATAAGTGCTTTGGCGAAATATATTTAAGTTTAGCTCCAAAATTCAAAATACTTATTCTTAATTATAACACTAGTTAAAGAAATCGAAAAAAAATCGTAAACTTCTTTAACATGCCCAAATTTTAAATGTTGAATTGGCCGTTAAATCCCAAAATGGAACTTAAGAAAAATTTCAGTAGAATAGTTTTTGAGTTATTTTTCTCAATTATGAAATTTAGCCTCGAGTAAAAAAGTGCTTTCACCAAAATCTAAATATTATGGACTACTTAGCATAAATATGAAGTTTATTTTATTATATTGAAGGTGAATAAATTTGCGATTAATCATCTCACCTCATTTTTGTGTAAAATCAACAATATTGAAAATTTATGTAAATTTATGATAAATGATAAATTTTTAGATGGTTTTGGACTAGATTTTAACTTTTTTTAAATGTCATTTATCATGAACCTTAAATGTCAGTTTAACCTTCCAAAGTCGGACAGCTTCCAGTAAATTCGAAAAACGTTGCTACAAATTTTCAAAACACAACACAACAAGTATGTCCATCGAAAGAGGAGATTCTCATGAATCTTTAGGTATATAAAAAGTGACCAATTTGAGTACAAATTTTAGAGAAATCACGCTAACAAAATCCCGTAAACCCACCGACATGAGGGGGAGTTTGAAAAATGACAAAAAAGATGTGATTTTCATTACAATATACTGAACAACTGAGGTTTTTGAGGAACCAACTATGTTCTACGAAAATAATAATAAAGTTAACGAAAAAAAACTAAAATTTGAATTCAGAGAATCGCTCTATTGGTAAGCAAGATACAGCAATGCAAAGCTAAAAATGGGTGACTTTTTTGAAGTAAGAATTTTTTCTACCGGAAGTTCCGGGATAGCGGCCAAAACTTCCTTTGGACCACCAAAAACTTATACATCCATGGATAGATTTATTCTTGACAATTCCAAATATTATAAAATCAGTGCAATACTTGGAATCTGTCACAAGTTATAAGCATTCTAAAAAGAGCTCTTTTTCGGGACTTTTTTCATTCGGAATCAGCTACTGGTGATCTCGTAAAATATTTCGACTTATTTTTTCAAAATTGAGAAACAAGAATAAATTATCTATAAAATGAACTAAAATTCATCGAAATCGGTCAATATTTGCGGCCAGGAAAACGTTCGTAAACTACAGGTCAAATTTATCTAAAATAGATTTGTACGGAAAATTTGCGAACGGCTTTGGAAGGTTAAAACAATGAATTCAAGAGAATTCAAGAGAGACCAATCTTATTAATGGAAGCATAAACATTCTAAATCCTACTCGCTTTAGGCTAAAATTCATCATTGGCTTTTCAGAAGGTCGCATGTCTAGTAGCAAAACCTTACTACAGAAAAAGGTTGCATTGAGCCTTTAGTGTAAATGGAAATTTGATGCATTTTGCTCGGTAAAAGATTCAGTAGCCGATTTTTCATTCAAAATGATCTTTGGTTTACTCAGTTAAAAAATGTAGCAAACTTATGTAATTTAAACTATTCCGTTTACAGTCGACTATTTTCTCGGCAACAAGGCAATCACTCGTGAGATGTTGGAGTGATTTATGACCAACTCGGCTGGGCTTACTGAAAAAAAAAAAAAAAAAAAAATAAAAAAAAAAAAAAAAAAAAAATATATATATATATATATATATATATATATATATATATATATATATATATTATATATATATATATATATATATATATATATATATATATATATATATTTTTTTTTTTTTTTTTTTTTTTTTATTTTTTTTTTTTTTTTTTTTTCAGTAAGCCCAGCCGAGTTGGTCATAAATCACTCCAACATCTCACGAGTGATTGCCTTGTTGCCGAGAAAATAGTCGACTGTAAACGGAATAGTTTAAATTACATAAGTTTGCTACATTTTTTAACTGAGTAAACCAAAGATCATTTTGAATGAAAAATCGGCTACTGAATCTTTTACCGAGCAAAATGCATCAAATTTCCATTTACACTAAAGGCTCAATGCAACCTTTTTCTGTAGTAAGGTTTTGCTACTAGACATGCGACCTTCTGAAAAGCCAATGATGAATTTTAGCCTAAAGCGAGTAGGATTTAGAATGTTTATGCTTCCATTAATAAGATTGGTCTCTCTTGAATTCTCTTGAATTCATTGTTTTAACCTTCCAAAGCCGTTCGCAAATTTTCCGTACAAATCTATTTTAGATAAATTTGACCTGTAGTTTACGAACGTTTTCCTGGCCGCAAATATTGACCGATTTCGATGAATTTTAGTTCATTTTATAGATAATTTATTCTTGTTTCTCAATTTTGAAAAAATAAGTCGAAATATTTTACGAGATCACCAGTAGCTGATTCCGAATGAAAAAAGTCCCGAAAAAGAGCTCTTTTTAGAATGCTTATAACTTGTGACAGATTCCAAGTATTGCACTGATTTTATAATATTTGGAATTGTCAAGAATAAATCTATCCATGGATGTATAAGTTTTTGGTGGTCCAAAGGAAGTTTTGGCCGCTATCCCGGAACTTCCGGTAGAAAAAATTCTTACTTCAAAAAAGTCACCCATTTTTAGCTTTGCATTGCTGTATCTTGCTTACCAATAGAGCGATTCTCTGAATTCAAATTTTAGTTTTTTTTCGTTAACTTTATTATTATTTTCGTAGAACATAGTTGGTTCCTCAAAAACCTCAGTTGTTCAGTATATTGTAATGAAAATCACATCTTTTTTGTCATTTTTCAAACTCCCCCTCATGTCGGTGGGTTTACGGGATTTTGTTAGCGTGATTTCTCTAAAATTTGTACTCAAATTGGTCACTTTTTATATACCTAAAGATTCATGAGAATCTCCTCTTTCGATGGACATACTTGTTGTGTTGTGTTTTGAAAATTTGTAGCAACGTTTTTCGAATTTACTGGAAGCTGTCCGACTTTGGAAGGTTAAACTGACATTTAAGGTTCATGATAAATGACATTTAAAAAAAGTTAAAATCTAGTCCAAAACCATCTAAAAATTTATCATTTATCATAAATTTACATAAATTTTCAATATTGTTGATTTTACACAAAAATGAGGTGAGATGATTAATCGCAAATTTATTCACCTTCAATATAATAAAATAAACTTCATATTTATGCTAAGTAGTCCATAATATTTAGATTTTGGTGAAAGCACTTTTTTACTCTAGGCTAAATTTCATAATTGAGAAAAATAACTCAAAAACTATTCTACTGAAATTTTTCTTAAGTTCCATTTTGGGATTTAACGGCCAATTCAACATTTAAAATTTGGGCATGTTAAAGAAGTTTACGATTTTTTTTCGATTTCTTTAACTAGTGTTATAATTAAGAATAAGTATTTTGAATTTTGGAGCTAAACTTAAATATATTTCGCCAAAGCACTTATTTTTCGCTTTGAAAAAATCGTTGGTTTCCAATACTTACTTTTATTTCTTGACCCTGATAAATCTAAATGAATACAAATATAATAATACTCACAATCAAATAATTGTTGAATCGCGGGAGTAAGACGATAAAAGTCGTACAGAATAAGAAAATTCAAAGTAATATAAAATTATCCTAAGGATAAAAATGTCCCTCCCACTTCTAAAGAAGCGTATGGGGTGGAGGAAGGACCCAATTGGTCCTACGGGGCCATCACAAAAAAAAAGTTTCCAATACTTACTTTTATTTTTTGACCCTGATAAATCTAAATGAATACAAAAGTAATAATATTCACAATCAAATAATTGTTGCAGAAATAAAAAAATCTTTGTATTAGTTCAAAATCAAATATTGCTTATTAATTTTTGAATCAAAATATTAATAATTCTGATTTTGATTTGGAATTCAAAATTTTCCATCTATATTGAAAATGTTTCAAACTACGATAAAACCTTTTAATAGACTCCATTAATGAAAATTGGCAACTATGATTAAAAATGTTTTGATAACAACTCCAATAAAATTGTTATGAATTTTGTAATGATTCTTCATATTTACATATAGGTACTCATATTCATTTCTGGTAATTCGGCGATATATGAAATTGTAAGTAGAATTGTGTTTAATAATAGTTGTTTGTCTATAGTTAGCTTGTCATTTATTTAGAAAAGTTATGAATTTTTGAGATAATTTCTAATAAAATCAAGACTTTCAATTGAAATTGTATAATGAAATTTATAGTTAAATATTATTCTATGGTTTGCACAAAAAAACAAAATGAATCCCTTTATTTTAAAATTTTTAGTTTTTCATTTGAAAACATGTTTCACAGACAATAAACTTTCTTTGTTTAACATGCCTGTGTATTATTTGTTACTTTATAAAAAAATCTAAAATAGAATATTGTAAACCCACTAAAAACTTACTTAAATAAACAAAAACCAAAGCCGATTACTATGTTTACTTACTTTTTGCGCAGATTGTTTCAAAATATGTTATTACAACAATCCATACTATTGGCCACTTTATGACAAGCAATTGTAAAAAGCTTCATTTAAAAAAGCATAATACATAAGAAAACAGATAAAGGACCATTTTTCGAAAATTTCGAAAAATTCTTGATCCATGTGTTTTTCAAACCCCTTCAAAGATCCTTTGTAAGGAAGTTAAAAAGAATTATAGACTCGTCTAATGCGGGGTTGGGAAAAACGCCTACAAATCGACAAATATGTTCGATTTTGCAACTGAAAAAGTCGTTAATAAAAAAAAATGTAAAATATGTTTCCTTAACGAACGAAAAGTAGAGTATCTACCCTAGCTGAATATTGTCTAATATCATAGAAAAATTTACATTCTAGAGCTGATAAGGAATTTTTTTTCTATTTTGGCTTCCAGAGATCATGTATAAAAAAAGTTATGATGAAAAATACAAGAGTAGATGGACTCCTGAATCCAAGAAATCGAAAGCTTCCCTTTAATTCAACCACGGTGTAAGAAATGATCAGATACTGGGTATTTCGATAGCAACTTACCAATTAAAATTAATGAGAATTTTTCGATTGTTTTGATTCAGAAGAATTTAGTTGTTCAATCGAATGGGGACATACAGTTGAAGGTCCTAGTGTCTTAGTCCATGGGGTCTCACAATAAGAGGAATAGCTTCCAGTAGCGTAGGACAATCGAGACGCGATGTCAGTAGATCGGCGACGAATGAAGCTCGTGTTGCATTTCTTCGGGCTTGAAGAGTATCCTTGTCTATGAGACGACATCGATGTTCGTAGCTAGGCATGTGGAACGGGTCTTGCCAGTTAAGATGTCTGAGGGCATAACACAAAAAGCGCCTCTGGATAACCTCGAGCCGCTCGTTACCGTTCTGGTAGTAGGGACACCAGACAGCGTATTCGAGGATGGATCGAACTATGCTGCAATACAGGCTCTTCAGGCAGTACACGTCCTTAAATTCCTTGGCCACTCGAAATAAAAATTCGAGGCTTCTAGAAGCTTTATCGACGACGTAGTTCGTAAGTGTTTAGAATTCCAGCTTACGGTCGAGTATTACGCCCAAATCATTGATGTGGTCCACCCGCGCAATAGACTCATCTCCCAAGAAGTACTCCTCGCAAAAAGGCTGCAGTTTTCGAGAGAAACTGATGACTGCTCATTTTCTGCGATTCAAAGGCAGGCAGTTGATGTCGTCCTGACCGTTTATGGCGTAGAACAGTTTAGGATCAACAGCATAACCAAGTTTCGGGCCATCGAGGAGTCAGAACACATCGTTAAAATAGATAAGGAAGATAATCGGTCCTAAGTGACTACCTTGGGGCACACCGGAGGAGGCAGAGAACTGGCTGGACAGAAGGGTTGAAGAATGTGATAAACCTTTTGAAAATCCTCAGTTGATTTTCAAATAAAACTAATCATAAATCAAAAAATTTCTTTAAAACTAGCACACGAACCTATTTTTTAATAATTTTTTTCTTGAGTAATTTTGGTATTCCACATAGGAATTTAAGAAAAAAAAGTTTCAAAAACAAATGCATTACCCCCATTAACACCACCCGTTTCAACGACCGATTGGTGTATAAAGGCATTCCAAAATAGAACCAATTTCGTTCGGTGGATTTAATTT
This sequence comes from Uranotaenia lowii, assembly GCF_029784155.1. NCBI lineage: Eukaryota > Metazoa > Arthropoda > Insecta > Diptera > Culicidae > Uranotaenia > Uranotaenia lowii. The sequence goes on from NC_073692.1 coordinate 434,638,750, forward strand.
ACCCATAAATTTCCGGTACTTGATTTAGGATAGTATAACTGGCCCATTAAAATGCTGGCGCCACCTCTCTTGGGTTGCTGGGGAATCATTCCGATGCTGCAGGAATGTGTGTTGAGGCCGGCTTTAAAAAAATCCTTAGATTTTACGATTTCCAACATCCCTCAACCAAAACTCGTCCTCACCTAATGTCCGCCCACCACACCGGAAGAAGGGTCGTAAATTATTAATTGAGGTTATTTTGGCAAGTCCGGATATCCGATTATGTTCCTACTCGGATTGAGCTTCCTGAGAAGATGCAATGAAAGATTTATTTTAAGCATTGACAATTTCGGAAGGCAGTAACAAGCTCTTGCGGCTGCTAATTGTATGCTGCTGAGTCTTTTTAATTAAAATTTAACTTCGAAACGGAGCGAGTTTTTCCTGGTGGTTGAGCTGGTATTGGTTGGACATAAATTAAACCTCAAACAACGGCCAATCAATCGTGATTGGCAGTCTTTTTTCGCCAATACAATTCTTTTGATTTTTTCTGCTCGGAAAGTGACCGCGAAATTTGCGGAAGGATAAAAGTTTAATTAAAAGCTCAACTTGAACAAATTTACTCAAATTTCTTTTTTTTTGTTATAATCTTTTTTATAGAGATTTTCAATTTTTACTGGTTTATCTCTTTTAAATTTCTTCAATCTTGCAAATGTGTTATGATGTTATGGTTCGAAATCAAATCAATGTTTTGAGGAAAACAAAGAAAATACATCCTCAACAATGTGACAGAGTAGATATCAGTAAGGAAGCAGCACTAAATATCAACCAAAGTGCCTCTCTAAATAACGTTCGTACAAAAGATTCAATAAATGGCTGGCAAGGATTGGCAGTTTTTTTACCCTTAGTTCGCCCTTGTCTTTCTTCTGCATGGCTCTTCAACATCACACGGAAATCCCAAATTTGCCACCAAAATTGATGATGACCACTAATCACGACTGGGAAACTTCTTTTTTCTCGTTTCGTAAGGAAAAAGCGGAAGGAGTTCCTACTAAAAGTTTTCCTGCCATGGCATCGCATATTGGTTTGGCTTTTTTCTCGGTGAGCAGATTGGATCGTTTGGTACGTGACTGAAAATTTAGATTTCTTGGCTTTTGCCTCGGCTTTGGCTTACTGGATTAGGGATGAAGAGTGGATTTTCTTGGGTTCGAGAAACAATAAGGGCGGTTTTGTTTTTGTTAAAGGGAAGGAATGCAATTTATATGATGCTTTAAGTGATATTTAGCAACAAACTAAATAAATTCTGCAAACAGTTTTAAATAAAATAAAATTAATTGAAATTTCTTTGTTTTTCAGGTATATACGGTTATAAATGATTATTTCCTCAAACAAGTAAGTATAATGACGAGAATTATTCATAGCATTCAAATTCAATGAACTTTATCTCAAAACTTTATAATTTTCAATTTAGATGCTGCAGATGTTGCACCAGAAATGTCATAACTAACGTTGAACTTACGACTGGTAATATTCCGAGTCGAGAGATTCCATCCAAATTGCAATCTTGCGCTTTTTGCGTCATATTGAAGATAAATTTTAAAATGGATTGTTGACAAACAAATGATATATGTATGTTTGAACCTGCCAACATGCCACATGATCTTCAGACAAGAGTGATATTCAAAAATTTATGAAGTGCAATTTCACACTGACAGAATCAAAAAATGACAAAAAATGACAAAAAATGACAAAAATGACAAAAAAAACAAAAATGACAAAAATGACAAAAATGACAAAAATGACAAAAATGACAAAAATGACAAAAATGACAAAAATGACAAAAATGACAAAAATGACAAAAATGACAAAAATGACAAAAATTACAAAAATGACAAAAATGACAAAAATGACAAAAATGACAAAAATGACAAAAATGACAAAAATGACAAAAATGACAAAAATGACAAAAATGACAAAAATGACAAAAATGACAAAAATGACAAAAATGACAAAAATGACAAAAATGACAAAAATGACAAAAATGACAAAAATGACAAAAATGACAAAAATGACAAAAATGACAAAAATGACAAAAATGACAAAAATGACAAAAATGACAAAAATGACAAAAATGACAAAAATGACAAAAATGACAAAAATGACAAAAATGACAAAAATGACAAAAATGACAAAAATGACAAAAATGACAAAAATGACAAAAATGACAAAAATGACAAAAATGACAAAAATGACAAAAATGACAAAAATGACAAAAATGACAAAAATGACAAAAATGACAAAAATGACAAAAATGACAAAAATGACAAAAATGACAAAAATGACAAAAATGACAAAAATGACAAAAATGACAAAAATGACAAAAATGACAAAAATGACAAAAATGACAAAAATAACAAAAATGACAAAAATGACAAAAATGACAAAAATGACAAAAATGACAAAAATGACAAAAATGACAAAAATGACAAAAATGACAAAAATGACAAAAATGACAAAAATGACAAAAATGACAAAAATGACAAAAATGACAAAAATGACAAAAATGACAAAAATGACAAAAATGACAAAAATGACAAAAATGACAAAAATGACAAAAATGACAAAAATGACAAAAATGACAAAAATGACAAAAATGACAAAAATGACAAAAATGACAAAAATGACAAAAATGACAAAAATGACAAAAATGACAAAAATGACAAAAATGACAAAAATGGCAAAAATGACAAAAATGACAAAAATGACAAAAATGACAAAAATGACAAAAATGACAAAAATGACAAAAATGACAAAAATGACAAAAATGACAAAAATGACAAAAATGACAAAAATGACAAAAATGACAAAAATGACAAAAATGACAAAAATGACAAAAATGACAAAAATGACAAAAATGACAAAAATGACAAAAATGACAAAAATGACAAAAATGACAAAAATGACAAAAATGACAAAAATGACAAAAATGACAAAAATGACAAAAATGACAAAAATGACAAAAATGACAAAAATGACAAAAATGACAAAAATGACAAAAATGACAAAAATGACAAAAATGACAAAAATGACAAAAATGACAAAAATGACAAAAATGACAAAAATGACAAAAATGACAAAAATGACAAAAATGACAAAAATGACAAAAATGACAAAAATGACAAAAATGACAAAAATGACAAAAATGACAAAAATGACAAAAATGACAAAAATGACAAAAATGACAAAAATGACAAAAATGACAAAAATGACAAAAATGACAAAAATGACAAAAATGACAAAAATGACAAAAATGACAAAAATGACAAAAATGACAAAAATGACAAAAATGACAAAAATGACAAAAATGACAAAAATGACAAAAATGACAAAAATGACAAAAATGACAAAAATGACAAAAATGACAAAAATGACAAAAATGACAAAAATGACCAAAATGACCAAAATGACAATAATGACGAAATTGACGAAAATAGCAAAAATAACACAAATGACAAAAATTACAAAAAAATACAAAAGTGACAAAAATTACTAAAATAAATAATTACAAGAATAACAAAAATTACATAACTTACAAAATACAATTATTGCAAAAATAATCGAGCATAAATGGTTGAAAAACGGCAGTTATGACGACAAAATTTGCATTAATAATGGCAATTATGAAAAAAAATTTAAATGCAAAAATAGTATTTCCCAGAACTATCTTAGGTTTTATTTAGATTATCAATAACAAATATGAAATTATTAATTAAAAATGACGCTTACTTTGATTAAAGCATTCAATTAAACCACTTTTGTTTATTTACTTGTAGTACATATCTACGAGTATTATTTTTACTTTGAAAAGTTTTTTCTAGTTTAATACAATTTGCTCAACACAAATAGAACATAAGCTTAATTCAGTAAGAAAAGTTTTCCTACGGGCAAAACCAACAGCAACGAGCAAGAAAATTTAAACCCCCATTGTTGTTTATTTGGCCTGTCATCTCGAGAAGAAAGAAAAACTAAAATCTCTAGAGGGGCTCGAAAATCCTGCGGGATCTGTCAAATATTTAGCCCCGTGACTTTCGACCCACGAAACTTCACTGGAACGGATGTGTTTGTTTACCTACCTTATGTAGTTTCAAGGGCTGCTTTGACCATAACCATCATCATCGTCACCATCGTCTTCCACGTGGGTAGAACATTCTCCCCGCTTGCTAAGATTTAGTTTTCTTCCAGTGCTGACTGGATTAGAGGATGTTGACTTTTCTTCTCCTCCAGAGGAAAAGATTCAATTTGGAACAATGGGTCACCAGGGGAAAAGTCATTTCGAACCAGAGAGCAAAACTACCCCTACTGGACACACGACGGAAATAATCATAATGTCGTAGGTGGACTTACCGAATATTTGCTGCCATTTGTAAGAAGGGAAGCGAAAGTTTGTCCAAGGATACGATTCAATCTTAAGGCGATCGGGGTCCATGTGTAGGGAATGTGTACACGCATCTCATGAACGAGGTGTTATTTATGGCGTCGGTGACCGGTTCAATTATTCCGATGCACGTCACGACGACGGAGTTCGATTTATTTACTGGGGGGAAATAAAGGTGCGTAAGACTGGTTTGTTTCTAATCAAAGAAAATCGAAATCATGCGACGCAAAAGGGCAAACTTTTGGGAATGTAATTTTCTCCAGCTCTGATTATTTCTTTATTATCGATTTTATCAAACTTACATGAAAGACGCATCCAGTGAATATAGTTGTCTCTTTCGATAAAACGCATATTGCAAATATTCTGCTTGATTCCATGAAGATATCAAAACCACCATGCAATCAAATCCAATCTAATATTGATGTTAGTCCATTAACAAGCGAGCATTTTATCAGTCAAAAAGCAATGAAAAAACCACCATGGATTATAAAACATTTTCCCTCCGGCTGCCGGATCAGTAGCAAGCATGGCTTCTAATAATTTGTTACACATTGTGTCTCGTCAGTAAGCTCAACACCTTCCAACACCATCGTACGTGACCCAACTTTACAGCTATAAGCGTTCTAATTTTTGTGAGCGTGTATGTACGAACATGTAACTATGGAATGGCCACCAGATTCAACCGAACAAACTGCCATAAAATCCCGCAACATGTGCAAATTGTGCCCTGAAACCAATAACGTGCTGCTACCCGGTTAGCTTCTAATAAAAAAATTGGAACGAAACCATTCAACATAACTCGCAGCTTATTGCGTGATGAATAAGCGGAGAAATTGCCACATTTACACTGCAATAAATTAATTAACCATCGGTGGACACACCAGAATAGCCAGAACAGCTAACAGCAGCAGCAGGGCACTAACACCAGGGATGGAGCATGGGCCAGATTCTCAACCAGATCGACCCTATATCTACCTATTCTCTATCTAAACACCCTCTGGGTTGCATCTCTCTTTGGGTGACTTGGTTCAGATCACCCCAACCAGTGAGCGCCCAACTGGGCAGCAAAATAATGCCAACCCCGTAAAAGTATACATAAATGACAAATGACAACAATAGAAACAAATTTATCGCGGCGACAAATGTGGTCAAAAATAGGAGAGGATGTTTTTTGTTGTTGCTCACCAGTTGAGCGGGATTTGTGATCAATATTTTTTCAAAGTATTGTTATTTCCTATTCGGTAGGTAGGTTTTGATTAAAATTGTTAACTTCACGGGTTTTTTGTACACAACCTTACACCTATTTACGATAAACCTTTATTTTTTATGTTGATACATAAGATCTGCTTCCAGCATCCAGCATCAAAAGAAGCATCACTCAATTCAAACCAAGTGCATGGCAACCAAACCAAAACACAGAAGAGATCACCAACTAAAAGATCGCACCTTCAACCGAAACTTTCAAAAGCGAAACACTTGACTTTACCTTGGGAGCAATCGTCTCGTGTTTATGTAGGTGCTTGCGTGTGATCGTGTTCAAGGATCGGTTTCTAATCAAAACATTGTTACCTCGAGTATTGTTTTCGGAAGCCGCATGCGTGCTCATCGTCAAGTTTAGGTACGTACAGGTAGTTGTTTTCAATCAAGCTCACGTGTACGCATACACTTGTTCACTTTTAAAGTGGCTTTGAGAGCTTTTTCCGTTACTTTAGCTCAATTTAACTCTTCGTAAGAGGAAGCTTTTCGGCACTTTGAAACGCAGACTGCTCCTTTTTGCTTTGTTTTTTTTTTAAATGCTGCCAAAAAAGCCATGGCCTTAGGGGGGCAGAGTTCTTTTCTAAACTCAAAATTTCAAATTCTCAAGCAAATTTTGATGAACTGCTATAATGATTCAAGAGTTACAACCTCGACTTAAAACTAAAGCCAAAATCTTGAAATCTTATTCCAGGTCCACAATTCTAAGGACTGTGTTCGAAAAAAATGCAACACTTTCATTTGTGGATAATTTTTGAGCGGATTGATAATAGCGTTGAATGAATAAGTATACTGACTACAATGTTTGGGCAACATATGCGCCATCTATATTGCACAATTTGAACTACCGTTTTTCTAAATCAAGGCTATTATTGTTGACGTTCTTCATTTCCTGGAGTTTGACCTTCAAAATAAACTAAAGTTTTCTATTTTATCGAAGCTATGACAAGTTTAGCAGATTGTTCACCTTCTGTAAGAAAACAACTTTGTAAAAATTTTATCACTCCATCACAGTTTTCGCTTAACGACACAATTCCAGATCCAACCAAAACAGAGTAATAACTTAGAAAAAACCTTTGAAATTGCTATGGGAGAAAACGGTCGCTCTTGTAGGCATTTTTTGGTAGGCCTTTATATGGCCTTAGCCTTAACCTCGAAACTTGATTTGGGTTTGGCCTCATCAGAGTTGCCAGGTTTTTTTTGACAAAAATAAATATTTGCTCGCTTTTTATTGCTCCAATATTTTAACTCAATTTGCAACTTTCAACATTTCGCACATATTTGATTGCAACTTTGCAGATTTTTGAGAGTTATAAACGTGCCTTGCATATGCATAAACTGCATTCCAGTAAATGAAGAAAATGTTAAATTTCTTTAGCGTGGTATCATTAGAAATTTTGGGTGTTAAGGCAGTAGTAAGAAAAGAAGTATCTGAAAATGTTTCATATTACGGTTCAATCATTACGAATTACAAGAAGTATGAGTATATTTCAAATTATTGCTGCAGATTGTTTTCAAACAAGTAACAATTACAAACCTAAACGAATTGACTATGGACTTGAGGATTGAAGTCACTTCTGAACATGTATACATTTTTCGTTAAATTTATGACTTGAACTGAGATTTGAAATGGGTTATTTCAAAACATTGTTGAATTTGCTATTACTTATTATTTTCAGATGAGATTTTAAAAACCAGTGCGAATATTGAAAAATTATTTGACCTGGCTCCACTGGTCAGCATTCAAAATCGAAACATTGAAAACTCAACCGGTTTCTCGAAGGTGCGAAAACGGCAGTTTTGTCTTAGGAAACTTGCGTTTTGGATTCGTCCTTTTGATAAAAATTAATCGTTTTGTTCTTGTTTCGAGGTTAGGGCTGAGGCCTTTCGGTAAGATAGTGTTCGTGAAGAACTGTCAATAAATCCTAATATCCCAAGTAACACAGATTAAGCCAACTAGCATTAGGAAATTTTATTACGGCATTATGGCATTTTTTGTGCAGCTCGTTTTATGACGGTTTTATTATGGTCATGCAGAATGCTTATATTTTTTCTTCGACCATATGTTTTCAGATGGTTTTGAAAACGCTAGTAAAACTTTTATTAAACATACTGTTTTAGTTATTTTGAAAGAGTTATGAATGCTCTTTTTAAACAAGAATAAAACACAAACTTAGAAGTTTGCTCCAAGCTTTCTTTTGCATGTTCTATTATAGCACTCAGTGCATGATTATTAAACCGTCATAAAACATAGTGACAGTTCTCGATCAAGATGTCAAAACAGGACACGCTCAGGTTAGAAAGCACATATTTCAATTGGAACTCCCATTTTTACACATTTTTTGATAAGCTGTGCATGTTGGTTTTGAGTTTAAATCAAAAAAAATACATAAAAATCTTTGAAAACTTTAAATCACCAAAAGTGGTGTATAAGTATTGAGTGAAAGGCCCCAAATAGTAGGGAAAAAAATTCTTGCTTGACGCCATCATCAATTCAAGATGGCGGCTTCCGCTTTTATTTTCAAAGCTGTAAATTACTGAAAATATCGTGAAACCTTCACAATATGGTTATAAGGTGAAAGTGATAAACGAGTAGAAGTCGAATTTCGTTGCCCGTTGCCATGAAACCTCCAAAATATGGGTATTTGTCAATTGAGATAAGCTATTAGAGCAAGTTCACTGGTGTAAGGAAAAAGTGGTAGAAATTTTGACATTTTGAAAATTTTACCATGCAAAAATGTTTTCAAGATCTTGGGGTGTTGTATTTTTTACAACACTGTTTCTATTTCAGCCGTATGTGATAGAAATATTGCAATTTTTGCATCACAGCATGCGAAAATACAACACGTGTTGTTAAAAAACTAGAAGGCCACAGATCTTGAAAATGTTTTTGCATGGCAAAACTTTCAAAATGTGCCGTAAGTGTCAAAATTTCTACCACTTTTTTCCAACACCAGTGAACTTGCTTTAAGAAATCCATATCTTTAAATCCAAGATGGTGGCCCAGCTGAATTTAAAAATGCTGTAACTGAATGAAAATAGCATGAAACCCCCAAAATATATTGTATTGGGTGAAAAGGCTAAACGATAGAAGTCGAATATCTCTTTTCGCTTTTCTCTGAAACATTCGATTTTGACAAAATCTTATTTGGCACATGTGTCTAAATCAGAGGTTAACAGAAACAACATTACCTTAAAGTTTTCGCTAGAATAAGATCAATACAATTTAAACATAATAGCATGATAGGAATAATGGAATGACATAAATGGCAAAAAAATCAAAAATCATAAACAAAACAATAAAAGTGCTAAATGCATAAGAAACATAATAAAAAAAATAAAAGTGATTGTCTTAATTGTTTAAAAATAGTATTTCTAATGCAGTATTAAGTGAAAAAAAAGTTGAGAAACAATTCGTTCGATTTTGGCAACACAAAAAGTTCGGGCGTGTTGCCAAAAACAAACAGGGTCTGGTTCTTCTTGTTCACCACCTTTCACCAAATACCAGTATTGTAAAGCTTTTTTTAGTCATTTACAGTGCAGTGGAAGCCGCCATCTTGAATTTAAAGATAAAGTATAAAGGAGGAATTCAACTTAAACTGGTTTCGCCCTTGAATCCAATAAAAATATTGTGGGCGTTTCATGCGATTTTTAGCGATTGACAGTATTTAACAGCTATGCGGAATGCGGAAGCTACGATATTGTATTTCAAGATGAAGTTTGGTTCCACCCCTGTACCCAATACCAATATGGTGGAGACTTAAAGTCATCTACAGCATTTTTAAGTTCAGCGGAAACCGCAATCTTCGCATTCAAGATAACGTCAGATAGCCAAATTTGACTTCTACTCGTTGATCGTTTTGAAGTAATACCCATATTGTGGAGGTTTTATGCGACTATCAGTCATTTATAGTATTTTAAAGTTGAGCGGCAGCCGCCATCTTGGCTTTCATGATGGCGTCGGACAACGATATTCGACCTTTAATAGTGTAGCCCTTTCACCCAATACCCAGTATTGTGGATGAATCATGAGAATTTCAGTTATTTACAGCTTTGAAAAGAATAGCGAAAGCCACCATCTTGGATTGATGATGGCGTCAGATAGCGAAAATCGTCTTCTTCTAGTCAAGTCCTTTCACCCATTACCCATATTGTGGTAGTTTCATGCGATTTTCAGTGATTAACCTTGGATTTCAAGATGGCGTCGGAAAGATAAAAAACTACTTCTTCTAGTTTAGCCCTTTCATTCAATACACGTATAGTGGTGGTTTAATGCGACTTTTTGTCAGCATTAAAGCATAAAAGTTGAGCGGATGCCGCCATCTTGGATTTCAAGATGGCGTCTGATGGCGAAATTCGACTTCTATTCGTTTAGCTCTTTCCCCCAATGCCCATTTTGTTGAAGTTTCATGCGATTTCAAGTCATGTACAACATTTTAAAGTTCAGCGGAAGCCGCCATCTTGGATTTCAAGATGGCGTCAGGCTACGAAATTTGACTTCAACTCATGCTTTATTCCACGGGTCATTCACAACCAATCCCTTTTCATTCAAAAAGTCTGTCCTCATTTACTGTACTAATGATTAACAACTCAGAAATGAGGAACTCATCCTAAGCGTGTAATTGGTTGGCTTGCGAGAGAAACGTCAAATCGTAGCTTTTTTTGGGGTCACCACTAAACCATAATAAAACTATGAATTGACTCACGCCATGTTGGTTGCAAAATCGAAGGGCACAGAATGACGCCATGTTGATGGATTTTCAATGCAAGCATTGGAAAATATTTTTTCAGGCCTTTTTTCCATCAATTCCATTATGATTGACCATCAGATTTGACGAGGCGCATTTATTTTAAGATACCATTTCATACACATTTTACCTAATATCTTGACTGGCAGTAGAAAAGATGTTCATTATATGATTAAAACATTGGTTTTTTGACTATTAATTTTCCAAGATCATATCTGAATTATGCAATCATCATTCATCAACCATTGGTTGCTGGAAAAAATATTAAAAAAAAACTCCGAGAACTCACAGAATCGAAAAAAAAAACAAAAATTTCTAACATGTTTAATAAGCTTTTTAAAAGCTTTGGTGGCCAACATTGATGACCAACAATGGAATGTCTTGATGACGTTTCTAGGGTAGGGCCAAAAAGCCTGATTTTGGCTTTATTAGAGTTCAGGTGATGTTATAGAATGCGCTTTAGCTTTTTATGAAGATTAATGCTATAGTCCAAACGAAATTTTGCTGACCATAATAAAGCTAAAATTGTTACTTGGGATATGGCCGATAATTGTGCCAATCTTAATGTACCACTTTTTTTTAAATCGTTTATTTGAAACGGCTCAAACCTCTAAGTTTTACGGAGCCAAGGTTCCGAATTTGTTTTAAATACATAGGTAAAACACGATGTTAGGGTTTTTTTTTCGGCCAATAAGACAGAAAAGTTGACCTGATCGACCACCTTTCAATTTAAAGGATCAGATGGCACTTTGTTAAGCCCCTCACTTCCCCAAGCTACATGGAATCAATCCTTCTTACTTTTAATTATTCAAATTTTAGCTCTCTTCTAGATCCTTTACGACTTCTAGAACGATTTACCACATGAATTTTAATCGCATAGTTGATTTCCAGATGTTTTCGAGGCTCTCAATGGTACTTTCCAAAATTTACAAGGATTCTACCTAAAAATTTTGGTGAATGAATTTATTCATCAGACACGATCTCAAAAACTACTGGACAAATCGTCGTAAAAATTAAGGAGTTTTCTTTATCATAATAGATACAAAACACCTTCATAATATTTAAAAATGCAAGTTTATCAATTGCTAAGACAGTTCGGAACAAACTGAAATGAAATGAAATTAATCATAAAACTCTACAAGATTGAACTAATCACTTTTGGAAGGTCAAAGATACTAAATTTTTAACTATTGGTCCACTGAATTCTGAAATATGCAATGTTGAATTTCGGTGTTTCTTGGTTTAGATTTTTTCACGATCCAAAAAAAAAACAACAACAACATCAACATCGCGGTCCTTAATGTGTTGAGGCCAAACAACAATTAAAATCGAAAGATGGACAAGGGTGCTGCATAAATTAAGGGGCTAAATTTTTAATCATTAGAGGAGAATGAAGATACTTGATTCCCATTTCTTATTTTCATTATATCATTTTGAGAAAATTTAACAACTCGCCGTCTTTTGCATTTTCTGATGACGTGTAATTTCAAGCTTATATACTTCAAAAGTTGGAATGAAACACGAACTCGTAGGTAAACTAGAAGTATTTTCGTGAGACTAAAAAAATTGTTATATTTTGAGGCTACAGAAGTGTTAATCCTTTACTAAAGGAGGCTTGATCCTTAATTCATGGTGCCCTATCTCTAGGCGAAAATGCTATTAAATCCGAAGTTAAACGGTATGGTGACTGTTTTTCGCCATATTAGTTCTCATTTCACAGTTTGTGAGTATCAGATAAAGAGAATTCTAAAAGTTTTTATTCTACCCCAGTTAATTGCATACTTTAAGGCGCAATTTTCTTGTTTTTAGTTAAATGCAGTATTTTTAGTAATTTTCAACAGATAATTACTGGATAAACATAAGTTATTAGTATGTTAGTAATTTCATGATAACCAATGATCACGATCCATTCAGAAGAAAAGTATAACATTTTGGGCTCTAGGGATCGATTATACCCATAACATACAGTTTGGAAAACTCCTTCTTAAAAAATTGAAAGTTTACTATTTCTTTGAAAATATGGCATTATGAAGTTCATTGTATACTCTAACGATTGACATTTCCGAAAAAAATATTTAAATTAAAAAGTTTTCATGTGAGAAACATTTCAAAATGATAAAAAAAGATCTTCCAATCACATATTGTTAAATTTTTCAAACAAAGTTTAATAACTCGAAAAATAAAATTTTTAAAATTTTTCGAGATAACAGTATTGTAATTTTGTTCTATTTCGCACATTTTTTCATAACATTTGATATTTGTGAGACATTCCTGGGAAACAATCAAGTATACTCATTCTCTCCTACTTATAAAATTTTAACTATCAAAAAAAATTAAATTATTCCATTCTCTAAGTTCTCACACTATTCCCCTATCTTATTTTTTCTTCAAACTTTACCATTTGGTAGTGTTTCTAGCCTTTTGTCCTAGAATGGCTTACTCTTAGAAAAGGTTCCTATTTTTGAAATATCAAAAATTTTCCTAAAAATATAACAAAAACTATACAAAAACTATACATTGATTGATGAAAAAATAGCTCTTGTTTAACAATTGCTCTTGTTAAAGTCCTTTGAAGGCATATGTAGGATCAAACCGACGAAAAATAAAAATACCTGGAGAAACTTACATATGTGTCCGTTTTACCCGCCTAAGCTATTTTTTTTCCAAAGCCTTTGTTGTTCGAGCCCTTTGACTGAAATTTGCTGATTTTTCTCCAAATGGTTAAAAAGAAGCCTAAACCTTTTAAAACAGTTCATATTTTCGAAAATTTTGCGAATTATGAACTATTTTAAGAGGAGAGAAAATTACATCAAATAATGAATCCTCAAAGTTTTTGTTTGTTTTGTTTACTGTTATGGGACCTTGCTTACTATAAATAAACAAAGGGTCTCGAAAGTGTTGATACACTTAGGCGCTATGTTGTTTATCTATAGGTGGGTACAACCAAAAACTTTAGTATTAGTTCATTGTATCCATACAGTTGTTTATGAACGATTGTGACGAAACGCGACGCCATGACGGAGTCAAGTATTAGGCGTCCAAATGTAGCCATAGAAACTTATTCGGAGGAATGTTCGGGACGCAAATAAAGTAGTTTATTATTTAGAACTCATAGCGTCACCGTACTAGGCGTCAGGAAGAAAAAGCGTAAATAAAAGGGTGCTTTGATCTTAATTTTTAAAATAACATGAAACTTTGCATGCCGTCGATGAATGGTGACTTCAACGTCGAGACGCTTGTGAACGTTTGTGACGTAGCAATCAAAACATTGAAAAAACTGATTCTCACTCTCGTGCAAGGGCAGTCTTGTCCCCACCTATAGATAAACCACATAGACTTAGGCGGACATATTCGCATCATTAGATCAGTGCCAAACATTGTAATTCTCGATATATGGAAAGTGTCCGTCTTACCCGACTTTCCCCTAGTTATTGATGATTATGTGGAAAAATTTCATGTTGATCAAAGCTACCCTGGTGATTAATGTTACCCCGTTTTACGGTACCTAGAAACCGACTTGCAGATCACACTTGGCTTTTGTGTTCTGTCCTGTTTCCCGTATCAAGCAATAAAGTCTATTACTCATCCGAGCTAGACTGGACTATTACTATATGTACTAGAGAAGTACCGAATAGTGATATTCAGCCAATTGCCGAATACCGAATATTGACCTTTTCAACTATTCGGCCGAACAAATATTCGGTCGAATATAAAATTTAAGTTTTATGTGTACTGTAGAACATCTCATATGTTCACAAGTCATCATTCCTCGTTCATACGGGCTCGTCCTATATGATTTTTCATATATTCCAGTTGAATAGAATTGAATATGTTGAAAAAAGTTTTTTCGAGCGTGTAATTCAATATTTGTAACAACGGCAATTTACCGAAATATTCATAACTACCCATTACAACAGTTGGACATTGAAATCCGAGACAAAATACCTCTCTAAGATACAAATCAAAAACGCTTGGGTGGTCCTCTGGAATCAAAAATTGACACCAAAACAACAGCCTCCGTCTGACTATACCTGAAAATCAATACCTTCCCCACTCGGTTCTAATTCTGTTTGGTGATTGGTGTTACGGCGACGGAAACTGACAGCAGACAACCCAAATCGATGGAATAGGTCAATCCACAAAACAAATACCTACTCCTGCTTCAATCCCGGCCTTGGAACGAAACCGGACGGGTGTTACGTCGAGATGGTCGGACGAACATCAACCGGTGAATGGTGATACGACAACATTAATTAATTTATTTTCCGTCTGTGGAATCCGGATCGATGCGATGTTGCTGTGGTGTGGATTGAAGAAAGAGAAGGACAGTGTCTTTTGGGCATAGATTCGAAGTGGTATTTTCTTTCAGTTTTTATTTTGTATTATGCTGTGGTCCATTGAATTCTCCTGAAAATGACTTTTAGGTACGTTAAAAAATTAATTGTAAACTTCTTCTGTGATATGAAATTTTTAAATTATTACCATTTTCTTAAAAGTTTACCAGAAGCATGTATCACTGTTTACAATCGATTAACTTGTCGATTCGAGTTTTTTAAATCATGTAGTTAATTCGCCACTCTCGCAAGAGTTCCACACATCGAGATGACACAATTCTGCCAAACTGAATTCATGATCACCCGGACCTGGTGGGTAATAAGTTGTCCGATGACGAAGTGGAACTTCCCTCGTGCTCTCAATACTCGAGAAGCCCATAAAACAATTCATCGCGATTGCCCACAAATTGACCTCTGATGGGTGGGGTGCCTCCTTTCCTGGCCTCCCGTTTTCCGACTCGCAAGTCAGAATGAAACGCTCGGAATCGGTTTGAGTAATGTGTTTTAATTGAAAATGAATGGAGTAAAAATCAATTTATGAGCACCCGATATCCCAGGGACGTGCGCCCGAATCCATTCGATGGAAGGCACCCAACCAACAATTCTTTGCGCCGCCAAAGGTCATCTCCCGACCGAGATCTTCCAGGTGGGCAGGTGAGTGAGTTTTTGTTTTCGCTTTTTTGTATTGTTGCTGTTTCGAGTGAGATCGTTTCATTTTCGATACATTTCGATTCGCACCACCCAATACCGACTCTGGAAACACAATGGAGAAGTGGGTGGCTCTACAGGTTTGGAATAGTTTTTTTTCGTTTCCAGACAAACGGAATAAAACTTGAGCGGAGTAAAGAGGAAAAACATTGAATCAATCCTCCTTTCAAGGAAGGCTTGAGCAATGAGCATTGCCACTTGGGTTCTTCTCAGGATGCTTCGTACGATTCACTTGAATGCAACTTCCCAACTTGGGTGGCCCATTCGTCTCATCTCGAAAGCCCATTACACAATGGAATTCCCATCCGGCGTAAATCCACACCATCCCCCCTCCTTTGATGAACGTGAAGTTGAATGGATAGGAAAAAATCCAGAAAATCACTGGAAATGTTAAAAACTTAGGACTTCCTCAATCTGGGAAAGTGCATTGCAAACGCATTTCAAGAAATTGAGCAAGAAATAAGAATAAAAAAAACTTTTTCCAAGTTCCAACCACTCGTCATCGAGCAAAGCCTAAGAATTGTAGAATCACTTTTAATTAATTTAATTGAATCACAAAGTAGGCGAGTAGTAGGCAAGATGAGTAAGATTCCGTTTCGCGTCTTGGTCCCAACCAACTCGAGCTCATCCAAGTGCACTGTGTAAATACCGATCAGTTGAAGGAGCAAAAAGCATTGTCTACTGCGATCACCGTAGAGTTCTCAATCGAACTGCAGTTACGAATCGGATAATTTGGATTATTTTTTGTGAATTTGTTAAATTTTTAAAGAAAAATTGAAAAATACGTAAACACAAACTGATTTTTTAACAGTATTTAGATAAGTTTTCGAGACTGTAATATATTGTTCAATCCCATTGTAAATCAACTTTGAGAACTATTCTAAATATTGACTTAGACTGTCTCAGTTTACCTTACAAATCTAATTGCGCTGATTGTTCCCAGTTTTCGTAAAGATCTCATTTTCCACCACAGCTCAAATCCGCAAGTCAAAGTCAAAACTCCACATTCAAAGTGTGAGGTCTCCTACTTTATGTGGTCCATCATCATCCGCGAGACGGCAGCTGCAACAAATAAGAAAAATAAAATACGGTAGCCGTTGCCGCCATTCAGTCTCTCCGGAATCTAACCGTCTCTAATGACATGTTTGGCTTTCGGCAGAATTCTTCCCATTGCTGATGTTCCATCACGAGGTGGAATTGGATCAAGAGCATCGTTGCAACGCGCCGGAAGGGCTGGTGCATCCTCATTATTGCATAATCATTTCGCGGCGCGTTGGATGGGATGGAAGTAGGTACTTCAGTTAGGTATCTCAGCATGCCGTGGGCTCTGATTACAATTCGCTCGAAATTAGAATGATTCTCGAGCGAGATGAGGAACGTTGCTTGCAGAGTTCAAGGTTACTGAGATTGAGTTATTTCCCTTACGCGCTACTGCACTGCACTGGTGGTTCAGTCGTTGCTTCACGTTGATGACGATGGTTGATCAAGTAATTTGTACTTAAATTTATTCATTGTAGCAATCGTCATTGCAATTTGTCGAGGCGATTTAAAGAAGATTTTTTTCTTTCGTAAAATAAGGTGTTTTTAACATCCGGTTGAAATGAAGGATTTTAATGAGACTTGATTTTGCATGCATTGTTTCTCTTTGCAAAATAATCGATCAAATATACCTTGGGGCGTCGAAAACTTGCAGAATATTTTCAAAGAAAAAACACTTCATCAACATAATGGTACTTTTTCAGACTTCTTCAAAGTTCATGTACAAATTCGCAGGACTTATTTCAAGTACAATTGGCAACCCATCCTTCGTTCTAAGGCCTATAGTATTACCTTGAAAATTTTGTGGACGTTGCTGAAAGAAGTGATACTTGAGAGAATTCAAATAACTGTAACTGTTAAAAAAATACATGATTGGAGTATTAAAAGTTGAAGCATACCTTTACCAGGCTCGTGTGACTGGACTGGTCCACTTGCAAGTCATCTTTTTATTCAAACTATCCAAGTCAATGGCACTTGTCCTTTTGCAAGTCATCTTGTAAAAGAACTTTAATAATCAATGGGGACTTGTACTCTTGCAAGTCATCTTTTCATTTATACTCTTCATGTCAATGGGGACTTGTCCTCTTGCAATCCATCTTTTATTCGAACTTTTAAAATCGATAAGGAATTGTCCTCTTGCAAGCCGTTTTTATTCAAACTTCAAAAATCAATGGTAATCATTGGGGACTTGTCGTCTTGCAAGCCATCTTTGAATTGAACTTTTGAAATCAATGGGGACTGAAACTCTTGCAAGCCATCTTTTAAAAGAACTTTAAAAATCAATGAGGACTTGTCCTCTTGCAAGCCATCTTTTATAAGTACTTTTAAAATCAATGGGGACTTGTCCTTTTGTAAATCATCTATTATTAGATCTTAAAAATCCATGGGAACTTGTCCTCTTGCAAGACGTTTTTCATTTTACTTTTATCTATAATCATCAATGGGGACTTGTTGTTTTGCAAACCTTCTTAACTTTAAAAAATGCATGATGGACTAGTAGTATTAAAAGTGGAACAATACCTTTAGTTTGAAAAAATTTGCGTAACATAATCGTAAAAAATTTTACTTTTCTCATGGTCTTCTGATGAAACATTTTTAATACCGTCAACTGGGGCAACATGCAACACTTTTCAACTTCAATGGTTTCTAAAATCTTAATGCCTACATATAATCATATCTCTTCTACATCAAAAGTTTTAAGGTTGGTGGGACACAAAATTGACGTAGTAAGGAAAATTATTGGTTTACCAGTTATTTTTAAATTTTCAAAAACAAGCGATTCTCACCCTATTTAGAAAAACGGGTAAGTTGCAACAAACTTTGTTATTAATGAAAAATCAAATGAAAACGTATGAAAATATATAGTTTTCGATACAATTTGTGATGTCATAGCTTGAGCTTGGGTGGACGCTTGGTCGCTCTGGAGGTAACTGAGCATTTTTTTAAAGTTTCTCCCTTTGGGAAGAGCACAGCGAAAAAAATACACGCTCTTACTCTGAACGGGCTAATCTGAGGAGCGATGCCAAGCATGCGGGCAGGATTAATTTTCACACTAGCTAAAAGTTGCACTAGCAAACAAACAGAAAAACGCGACCACGGGAAAAGTGTGACCGCATCTAGAAAAAGCCAACTTAGAACTCCTCCATAAAAACATTAAAATAATATAAAACATAAACCGGCAGGGCCCACTGTGGAGTAGAGAACGCAGATACGTCAGGATCAAAAGGAAAGAAGGGGCGTGGACCACCAGTACTATACGCTCCGAGGGGCAATTCGTTGGAAGCACGCTAAAAAGTGCTACTTGTTGGTAATAGTAATAGGTCCATCCTTCAATGGCTGGAAATGAGTTATTTTGTACACAGAAATAAAAGAAAGTCTGAATCATAAAAAAGTTTGGAAGAATTTAAACATCTAAACATTTTTACTTTAACAAAAACATCCGTGAAAATATGATATTTTTGTTCTGTCTTTGATTTCGGTTTACCCTCATTTCTGGTCATCGACCAAGGTTAAAGCGCCTTTACTCGCTCTTGAAAATAAATAAGACCAAAAAATAAACTATTATTAAAACACATAACTTTAAGAGGTCTGTCGAGAACTCGAAAAGTTCGTTCCGCTTCAGATGCAAACCCATCTGACTTAATCCATTCCTTGGATGTATTAAAAAAAATATACATAAATAAATCGACAAAGACATCTCCAGCTTATATTAGTTTTTTGAACATATTTACTGTTTTTTTTCTGAATTAAGAAAATCGATTCTGCTGTAACGAGGTAAATATATTCATTTTTAACGGTTGAATAAAGCTTTCTATGAATTATATTTAATTTGAAATGACAAGGAAAGATCTTACCAAGTCGATGTTCGTCATTCTTTTTAAAAGATTTAACAGTTTCAATAATCCGGGAATGCACTTCATGCTTTTCAGATACGCAATTCATTCAATCACAGCAGTCCTGAATTTCAAGTCTATGCCCGCTCATAGTTCATGAGAATACTAGCCACGTAAATATTCAAATCTCGCTACGCTCAATGTTTTCATACTCATTTCAAATTAAACTATTTTCAAGCTTCGCATAAATTTCAGACTAACGCCGAATCGCAAAAAAACAGTTTTTAACAGCAGTGGGCCGAGCGATAAAACGCGATACAACGCACACTTGGGAATGCGAAAAAAATTCATATGGGTCGAAACATATCTTTATATGACATATTTTAGCTATTTGGGCTCAAACACTCGTTAGAGTAAAAATTTTTTTAAAACACCATTAATTTTTCTTAATTCGGGAGAAAGAACTGCAGCGCAGCACCCTCCTTTTTGGTAAAGACACCACTTAATAGATGCTATCCAGGGCACTCATCCAATTTTCAACTTTGTTTTCCATTTTACCCATTTAAACCATTTTAAACCATTTTTAAACACGAATAAGAACGAAGATGATCGTCTTTTCGACGACTTATACTAAATACAGACGCTGTGTACTATTTACACCATAATTTGAAAATAATTTTCTTCACATTTTATCAATTTTACCAATCGGAACAAATTTTCACGAGACGAAAGAAAAAAAACAGCGTCCGTCCCGGGCAAGTCAACGCCTACTCCTAGCCTTTTTGATACATTTGTGATGTCATAACGCATAAAGCACCAATTGCAGTAATTTTTTATTTTGTTCGAATATTTTTGAGGAAAAAGTGTAAATTTGCTGCATACATTTAGGGGTAAAGAAATACTATAAATATTCTATTAGCTTAAATCATGAAAATAAATATTAGGATGGATGAAATTTGAATGTTGACAAACGCATAATGCAAAACAATCATATCCCAGCATATGGAAACGAGATCTATAAGGTTTAGTTCAGATTTTCATTTGTTGCATTTTGCCACAGACAGGTTAGTGAATTATAAAAATATTTGTTTAAAAATTGTCCGAAAAATATTTTAACACCAACATTGTTGGTATAGGATAATGAAAGCAATATATAGTTTGTAGGTGATATCATTAAGCCAATCCGTCACACTGGGTTAAGTTTTTTAAGAACAATGTTAAAATTTGTACATCTACTGCTCGATTTTTTAAATTATTTATAAGAATCAAAAACTTTTAAAAACTCTTTAACGATGTTAAAAACTATGTCATCATCAATTAGTTATCATGCAATGATAACTTCATTACAGTATAATGAAATGAAAATTGAATGAGTGATGTGGTATACAAATGTTGCATCTAACCCTGCTTTCGCATGATGCCCCGTTTGACGGTAGTTTAAGCTTTATGAAAGACTATATTCGGATAAAATTGATCAATAGAAACCGTAATTTTTGATAATGAAAATCTGGTTTTTCATGTTCCTCTCGAACAAAACGTATTGAATTCAATACAAATTTCGGATCCGTGACGCGACCCCTTCCTGTGCTTTCATTTGGTCCCAATTTGGCATGGAAGTTTGCGCTAGGTCTAGGATTAATTTAAGCGTGTTTTAATGTGTAAGATTTTCAAAAGTCAAGTGATTTGACCACTGTAAGATACAAAGTACATTTCTGAAATCGATCGTTATTCTAAAAAAAATTGCTGACTTTTGTTAAATTGGAGCTCTTGCAAATAGATACTCTCAAAAAAAAATACCCGCAATATCTCGAAAACCATCGATCTCCTTTTGTTTGTACCTATCATGACCAGAAAAAGTAGTAATCTTCGGTACCCATTAAATCCAATTTGCCACAAAAGAATTCAATAAACAGCACATACACGCACAACATGTTCCAGTACGCGTCAGACATTTAAAACCGACATGCTTACTGCCTTCTTAAAATCGTGTTGCGAGCTCAGCGGGGTGGCTGCGGCTTTTCAGAAATAAGTAGCGAAGCTTAAGTACACAGACCGAGGAGGTTGTTGGCGGATTTTATTCCTTTTTTTTGCTCTTTTTACGGGCAGCCCAATATGATATAGGATAGGATAGGTACCTGCCCTGCACTTTTCTTCGAGCAGCAGCGCCCCGTGCGAGAGTATTATAAATAAATTTATGCTCGATCATTAAAATGCTGTAAATGCATTGTAAATCAAAAGAGATTCCGGTTTCGATGCGCCACGCCAAATGAGGAGGTGGTTTGTATTTACTTCTTTTTTCCACAGCCCCTGCAATAATGGCAAGAACACATGTTCTTGGCGTGTTTCTGACAAAATTTTGCGAATAATCTCATGAGGACGTCGGTTCTTCTGGAGCCTAGGGGCTGTACTGCCTAACCATGTTATGTAAGTTTTTAAGACGTCGTGTTACTTCTGCTAGAAATCTCCCTCATAAGATAGTTGAATTTTTTAAGTATTTATATAGTAATTTAATTTTGGCTTTTTCGGTCTTGGATGTAGATCAAACAACGATGGTTTTTGAAATACCCGTCGTTTCGATCAGTTTTGTTGGTCTTTTTCAAGGAAATTTGCTGTCTGTTGTTTTTGTCCATTGATTGCTGCTCGTATATTTCAACGAGCAGCAATCAATGGACTCCTAGCCGTTGGACTAAAACGAAATCAACAAAAACAACAGAGAGCAAATTCCCTTGAAAAAGACCAACAAAACTGTCGAAACGTCGGGTATTTCAAAAACCATCGTTGTTTGATCTACATCCAAGACCGAAAAAGCCAAATTAAATACTATATATCATTCCCGGTCGAAAACTTAAACCTAACCTCAAATTTAGTATTTATTTCAAATTTTTTATTATATTTATTTTTAATTCCTGGAGTGTGTCAGCGCTTTAAAGTAGATCTCACCTAACACACAGCTTTTCGATAGCTATTTCTCATGAATACTTCCAAGCAGAGTACAGCAATGGACTTGATCCTTTCTCTTGTAGGCGACGAACTTCTCGGCTGGCTCTCGAATGTCTGCCTTTACAGTACACATCGTTACAACCTCAAATGGAGTCACATTTGTTAACTTAATTGAAATATTTTGTCGTCCGGTTATCTGTGGACGGCCTCAGCCGTAGAGTTGGCTTTTTCCGGAAGATCGATCGGTTTGACCACGGTTTTACACGAACGTAGCGACCAAGTTTGAACGCGTTAATTGATTGTTATCGATATATCGATGGTCGACCAGAGCCAGCTTGGAAGATTATTGTTATCTTAATTGGGCGGCAACCCGATAGCTTAATCGTGGAACTTTCTTATGGTGTGAGCTTGAAAACTTGTTTTTACGGGTTGCAGAAGATTGAGACGTAAATTCGCACATTCAAGTTCAAATATAGGTGGAAGGAAGAAAAAATTATGTGTGGTTAAACTTAGAGATAAAATAGTTTCAAAACAGAACTCAACAGAGCTGACAAAATGACAAAAGTGACAAAAATGACAAAAATGACAAAAGTGACAAAAATGACAAAAATGACAAAAATGACAAAAAATGACAAAAATGACAAAATGACAAAAATGACAAAAATGACAAAAATGACAAAAATGACAAAAATGACAAAAATGACAAAAATGACAAAAATGACAAATATGACAAAACTGTCAATTTTGTCAATTTTGTCAATTTTGTCAATTTTGTCAATTTTGTCAATTTTGTCAATTTTGTCAATTTTGTCAATTTTGTCAATTTTGTCAATTTTGTCAATTTTGTCAATTTTGTCAATTTTGTCAATTTTGTCAATTTTGTCAATTTTGTCAATTTTGTCAATTTTGTCAATTTTGTCAATTTTGTCAATTTTGTCAATTTTGTCAATTTGTCAATTTTGTCAATTTTGTCAATTTTGTCAATTTTGTCAATTTTGTCAATTTTGTCAATTTTGTCAATTTTGTCAATTTTGTCAATTTTTTCAATTTTGTCAATTTTGTCAATTTTGTCAATTTGTCAATTTTGTCAATTTTGTCAATTTTGTCAATTTTGTCAATTTTGTCAATTTTGTCAATTTTGTCAATTTTGTCAATTTTGTCAATTTTGTCAATTTTGTCAATTTTGTCAATTTTGTCAATTTTGTCAATTTTGTCAATTTTGTCAATTTTTTTCAATTTTGTCAATTTTGTCAATTTTGTCAATTTGTCAATTTTGTCAATTTTGTCAATTTTGTCAATTTTGTCAATTTTGTCAATTTTGTCAATTTTGTCAATTTTGTCAATTTTGTCAATTTTGTCAATTTTGTCAATTTTGTCAATTTTGTCAATTTTGTTAATTTTGTCAATTTTGTCAAATTTTGTCAATTTTGTCAATTTTGTCAATTTTGTCAATTTTGTCAATTTTGTCAATTTTTGTCAATTTTGTCAATTTTGTCAATTTTGTCAATTTTGTCAATTTTGTCAATTTTGTCAATTTGTCAATTTTGTCAATTTTGTCAATTTTGTCAATTTTGTCAATTTTGTCAATTTTGTCAATTTTGTCAATTTTGTCAATTTTGTCAATTTTGTCAATTTTGTCAATTTTGTCAATTTTGTCAATTTTGTCAATTTTGTCAATTTTGTCAATTTTGTCAATTTTTGTCAATTTTGTCAATTTGTCAATTTTGTCAATTTGTCAATTTTGTCAATTTTGTCAATTTTGTCAATTTTGTCAATTTTGTCAATTTTGTCAATTTTGTCAATTTTGTCAATTTTGTCAATTTTGTCAATTTGTCAATTTTGTCAATTTTGTCAATTTTGTCAATTTTGTCAATTTTGTCAATTTTGTCAATTTTGTCAATTTTGTCAATTTTGTCAATTTTGTCAATTTTGTCAATTTTGTCAATTTTGTCAATTTTGTCAATTTTGTCAATTTTGTCAATTTTATCAATTTTGTCAATTTTGTCAATTTGTCAATTTTTAAATTTGTCAATTTTGTCAATTTTGTCAATTTTGTCAGTTTTGTCAATTTTGTCTTTTTTGTCAATTTTGTCAATTTTGTCAATTTTGTCAATTTTGTCAATTTTGTCAATTTTGACAATTTTGTCAATTTTGTCATTTTTGTCATTTTTGTCATTTTTGTCATTTTTGTCATTTTTGTCATTTTTTGTCATTTTTGTCATTTTTGTCATTTTTGTCATTTTTGTCATTTTTGTCATTTTTGTCATTTTTGTCATTTTTGTCATTTTTGTCATTTTTGTCATTTTTGTCATTTTTGTCATTTTTGTCATTTTTGTCATTTTTGTCATTTTTGTCATTTTTGTCATTTTTTGTCATTTTTGTCATTTTTGTCATTTTTGTCATTTTTGTCATTTTTGTCATTTTTGTCATTTTTGTCATTTTTGTCATTTTTGTCATTTTGTCATTTTTGTCATTTTTGTCATTTTTGTCATTTTTGTCATTTTTGTCATTTTTGTCATTTTTGTCATTTTTGTCATTTTTGTCATTTTTGTCATTTTTGTCATTTTTGTCATTTTTGTCATTTTTTGTCATTTTTGTCATTTTTGTCATTTTTGTCATTTTTGTCATTTTTGTCATTTTTGTCATTTTTGTCATTTTTGTCATTTTTGTCATTTTTGTCATTTTTGTCATTTTTGTCATTTTTGTCATTTTTGTCATTTTTGTCATTTTTGTCATTTTTGTCATTTTTGTCATTTTTGTCATTTTTGTCATTTTTGTCAATTTTGTCAATTTTGTCGATTTTGTCATTTTTGTCAATTTTGTCAATTTTGTCAATTTTGTCAATTTTGTAAATTTTGTCAATTTTGTCAATTTTGTCAATTTTGTCAATTTTGCAAATTTTGTCAATTTTGTTAATTTTGTCAATTTGTCAATTTTGTCAATTTTGTCAATTTTGTCAATTTTGTCAATTTTGTCAATTTTGTCAATTTTGTCAATTTTGTCAATTTTGTCAATTTTGTCAATTTTGTCAATTTTGTCAATTTTGTCAATTTTGTCAATTTTGTCAATTTGTTCAATTTTGTCAATTTTGTCAATTTTGTCAATTTTGTCAATTTTGTCAATTTTGTCAATTTTGTCAATTTTGTCAATTTTGTCAATTTTGTCAATTTTGTCAATTTTGTCAATTTTGTCAATTTTGTCAATTTTGTCAATTTGTCAATTTTGTCAATTTTGTCAATTTTGTCAATTTTGTCAATTTTGTCAATTTTGTCAATTTTGTCCTTTACCTTCATTAACCTTTCTTTTATAACTGATTTAGCATAAAATAAAATCAACTCTTCATCGAACTGGAAAAAGTTGCAAACAACGAAACATTTGTCAAATTTTCAAATTTTTCTTAATTATCAAAATTTTAAAATCCTTTCATAACTTTACCGATTTTTCCACCCATCGTTACCGCATTCTTTTTAACTCAATCGATCGTTAATATACCTTTTGAAGTTAGTTTTATGACCATTATGAAATTTTTCAAACACTTTCATCCTTTACA
This sequence comes from Uranotaenia lowii, assembly GCF_029784155.1. NCBI lineage: Eukaryota > Metazoa > Arthropoda > Insecta > Diptera > Culicidae > Uranotaenia > Uranotaenia lowii. Next base: position 434,664,567 of record NC_073692.1, read on the forward strand.
CAATTTTAAATTTTTATATTTGCAAATAATTATGGATTTACCGCGTTTGAAATTTTTAAAGTATTTTTGATGATTCAGAACTAAAAAACTATCTTTTTTTTCGGGATTTTGAATCAGAGGTATCCACACTAATAAATAGATTTTATGGAAGGGTTCAATCCTATATCAAGTGTACTAAATCGGATTTTTATTCTTAAATCCTGAATAAATTTGTTCCTATCACAGGAATAGGGAAAAGTTTATATAACGCCCCATGTGGCTAATACGCGCCACTCGTGTTTTCAACAAACTGTAGCTTTTTGAGCTTGTAAAATACTGCCAATCTGTTTATAATACTGTGTTTTGCCATGGCAAGTATGAGTTTTTCCTTAAAATGCCCCCGATTTGTGAAAATATAACAATTGAGTTTTTCTATATTTCGATATATGTTTTGAGACACTTTCAGTAAGGTGTCATCTAGGGAAGAAAAATGAATAAAACAATATTTTATGATACAAAAATAGAGGAAAATCTATACTACGATTAAGTATTTAAAATCATGCTAAACTCGCTAAATAAAAATCCCAAAAGTATCAATTTTTATTTTTTTTTTAAATTTCATTTAGTGCATTTTGATTTTTCTTTTCAGTCGAAAAGTTTTCGGTCTTCGCTGTTTTCGGGTGTGTTCGGCTCTATGGCACGTATTGAATACACACCGGCGTAAATTCGCAACACAGTTTAGCTACGTGGACTTTTTGATAAGGTTTTAAAAAAATAAGCTTTTGAAGCAGTAAAATGAATTTAACTAATGAAAAAAATATTGGCATTTGTAGAAAACACATTTCTTCAACTAATTCAATTGTTTTTTACTCGAAATGTTCATGGAATACATGGCTAATTGGCGATTCGCTTAGATGGGGCATTATAGAGCATGTTCCCCTACATAAAAAAAACACTGCTCAAAGACATTATCATCAGATGTAGCATGTGATAACGACATAGAAACGAGAGTTCACCGACCTTCTACCACATTGTGGTGACAATCTGGACGTTACTGATACGAGCATTCGGAGTTGCTTCACGTAGAAGAGTTACGCTAAATTCTAGGCTTAGCAGGGTAAGCAGGGGTACGTGTTTCAGGTTTACCCTAATGTCTTCTCGAATGATTACCAACAATATTCAATTCAATTTTAATTTAAAATCAAGTTGTAATTTTTATTGAGAGTCTATCGATGGTTTGCTTTCTACCATCCTGTACTCCTTTAGCCATATCTACCACAAGTTTTAATATTAAATCATTAACAACCGGCTATCGAGACTGGCCCATAAAGCACCCTACGCTCTTTGCCGAGGATGCCCTTAGGCCAACAGGCCATCATTTTATTGTTGGGTGGGTTACGGTTTAGACTCAATGTTAGGCTAAATTTTGAACTGTTTTGTTCCAAAGTCCAGTATGGTGTTCCAACGACGATGTCGACGACTACACCAAAACAAGGTGCAGATTAATGGTTCAAGCTGTGTGTTTTGGTCGGCGTTGAAGTGTGTCCATTGAATGCATCTATGATGTTCCGGCTGCTGCTGTTTTTTTTTTCAATTGCCATACTGTCTGTACAACACACTGTAGTAAAGTAAATGACTGCCATCTAGGCAAACCAAACGATTAATCATAGGGCACATTAATGGCAACTGGAGCACACTGAACGACGCCGACGACGCAGTAGCAATGAAACGATTTTGCATGATATCGATCATCGGGATGGAACGAATAAGCAATCTATCCTTAGCGAACAACCAACACCAGATAATACATCAACCCCCAATACTTATAAGAACCACTCGGATTCTCCGGGGGTGGTCTCTCGGCTCGTTTCGTTTCGTTTCATCTCCTGGGATGTGGCCATTGTCCGTGGGAACAATGCAATTTGTTTTTGGTTTTTTTTTTCTTTTTCAAAACACGCACTTTGGTTTGGCTGCAGATTTATGGTATATCACTTGAGTTAACGCCGAATTGTTGTTCACACAAAGTTAAATAAAAACTTGGCGTTTATTTTGTTTCAAGAAATCACTTGTAGACAAAAATCAATTTAATAATCAAAATAAATTGAAACCTACTTGATTCAATTTAATTTATTTAGCCTATGAATTCGAGCATTTTTACCAGAAATATTAATATCGCTTAAATAAGCATCGCTCAACTTAGCAAGCTATGACGCCCTAGAAAATTTATATAGTATTATTGAAACTTAATTTTTTTGTCATTCGGTTCCAATCCAACTACCTACCTTACCCAGGTGCAGTTCCCAAGTGAACTTCAATGGATGTGACCAATTTTTGTCCAGGGATTTTTTTATCTGTTTGTGGATTTCGGTTTCTAGAAATTTGGGGTTCCTTTTGAGGGTGAATTTCCACTTTTTTTGTTTTTTGTTTTAAATTTCATCTTACACACTTATCTGCAAGGTCGGTGCACTTTTGATAAGCTTCAAGCAAAAACGATTTAGAAGTTAAGATTTTAGGTATATTGATGACAAAATTAAAAAGAAATCTCAGCTTGAGATAACAAAAACAAATGTTGATTACGCCATTCGAATTTATTGAAAATCCGGCGTAAGTATCTACGTATTGTATCTTATCTTCGAGAGAGTGTGCAAGATTCGCAAAAAAAAAGGTAATCCAGTCAACTGGTCAGTTTTGGTTTGGTATCAATTAAGCTTTAAAACAGCAATTGTTGGCATAATGTTAACACCCATATCAATCATTCGTGATTCAATTATAAAAGAAAATGATAAGAAATACAGCGAAGATCGGTAAATTGAAACACCCTGCATTATCTGGTTCTCAAGCTAGCGCAGCTTTCATATCTTTAAAAAAATTTGATTTGAATACCATAACTTTTTCATCGAACAAAATGCTTTCAAGTTATAACTAATCAAAGCTGAAAATGTGCTAATGAGCAAACAAGATATATTCTGGAGGCTTTTAATATGCTTATTTTTAATTTATTTATAAATGCATTAAAATAACAAAAATGATCGACATATGTAGAAACTACTTATCTTCAACGAACACCCAGTTTTTAACTTGAAAATAAGCATCGTTCACATGTAAAATCCTTGGTTTGTCTATATGAGGTATATTTACATACATCTACCGTTTCTCTTTTAAGACTATGCGTTTTCTCGACGTGTCGAAGTTCGACTAGTATTCTGACCTGGGATAACCACCATCAAACTTCATTTTGCAAGTGCGGAGTTCATACTCCCAGCAGCAGCGATGCCACACATGTCCATTTTTCGGGGATAAGTCTGAAAGAACTGAAAGCATATTTTGTTTGTATATTCTTCACAAAATCGTATCTAAGGTTGTCTTCAATAAGATATCTACGCCGTCAGTGATTTCAAACCGTTATTTTTTAAGTAAAGTATTTCTTTATAAAATGAGTGACCAAAAAGGTATTCATAAACAAGTGGGGGTAAAGCCGGCACCCCATAGGGGTAAGACCGGTACCTGAAATTAATAATTGTTGTAATCCGTATAAGAAAAAAACATCGCAATAGATTTACAACTGAAGTTTTTATTTGGGTACTGAAATAAACACTTGGGAGGTTTGATGAGAACTAACTTAGTAGAGGGGGAACTTAATTACAGCTCGATTGCCCGATTGCTTAGATTCAACACCCCTTCTCAAAAGGTAAATCCTAAGGATTTGAGTCAACTGGCCAGTATCTTAAGTCTTCGAGAATGCAGCCTTTTGATTTTTTTTTTCTTTAAGCCCCAAAAGAACAGCTTTCTTCAAAGATAGATCTACGGGGGTCTTCGGGTATCGACATGAAAAAAATGTTGATTGAAGATCCTGAACAGAAACGCGTTCCATCATCGAAGAGATGGAAACTGGAACCATCATGTCCAACCAGAACAACACGAGTGCTGACCAGCCGCATGCGTGAAACCAACATGGGACGAATGGCTTCACCTTCCTTGGACACGACATCAGCTAACAAATGTTGATTTTTATCGATGTGATTCGATCCTGTACCATTTGAAACGACATCTGGGAATGGACTTCGGTTTCATCATTCCTCGTCGGTTCATATGAGAGAAAAGTACTACCGGTAGTTTTTAAAAACGAACACAAACACATACAGGATCTCAATGAAAAATGATGTTTCCTCGAAGAGATTCCTTTTTTCTTAACTCTAAAGCGTACATTTTTCGAGGATATGATGGCTAGCATCTTACAAATGCTAAAACCACCAACCCACCGAAAGTGTACTATGTATGCCGTGACCGGGGTTCGATCTCATACCCCATGGCTTAGAAGACTTGAAGGCTATCCTCTACGCCACGGGCGCGCGGCTGCCTCGTTACTAACATAATAATCGGTAAACTTACCGGGGAGCGAGCGCTCCCTTTCGCTGTGCCGCGCCGATCGTCCCAGGGCTCGTGGCGTTCTAGGTGCGTGGGGAGCGCAGGAGTTTCATCGATGACTTCGACTCGAACTTGTTCAAAATTCTCGCCATCATTTTGACTTCAGGTATCCATTAGTTTCCCACTCTGGCTCGGGGCGTAGTTGGAACAATCATTTGGTTTTCAACCTACTGTTGGATGTCCTCCGAGGCGGGGATTAACTAGCCGACAGTACCTAGAAACTTCACTTCCGCTTGACCCAAACTTGCCACTGCTACATCCGCATCGATTTCCATCTCGTAAAGATTTTCCTTCAAAAATGCCGTTGCCACGATTGCGTTGTGCTTCTGCATCACTGCTTTGTTATCGCAGAAAGTAGCGGAAATCCTTGCTTTAGCCAACGTCTTAACGGACAAAAAAATTTCACAGAGCTCCGGAACGTAAAGCACATCACGAAGTACAACTTTGACATCTTGTTGCTTCGGCCTTCGATGGTTCCTTTTAATTTCGATATCAGAGATTGTCCATCTTGGCGACGTTGATTTGGACTGGATCCACGAGGCTGCTTGTCGACTTGAACCATTCGCAACCTTGATGACATGGTCACCCGACCCTGAATCGAGTTTGAATATTAAACATTCGATCTGCTCCTCCGAGCCTTAAAACTATTGGCTTTGGAGCATTCAGATACTGTAATTTCTTCCTTGGCCTGGCAACCTTTATACAGGTGGCCGTTCTTTCCGCATTTGTAGGAAGTCCTGTTGAAAATCGATTGAGGCTTGGTTTTAAGATTCAAGAATTTTCCTCGATGGTTGTTTGGAGACGTGTTTTCTCCTTCACCTCCTGTCCTAGCAACCGTTGCTTAGCTACCTCCAGGGTTAGTTGGTCGTCATCGAGATTTTTCAACGCTATCGCCAACGGATCATACGTCTCCGGAAGGGTTCCAAAGAGCATGATTACCTTATCCGCTTCGGTCAACGTTAGTCCGGCCACTTGCAATTGCCGAATCAGATCCTCATACGCCACCAGATGTGAGCGCATGGAATCACCTTCTCGCAACTTGAGGCTTCCGATCTGCTTTTTGACGAGGTTGTGTGGCCAGGGACTTTTTCGCGAAAGTGTTTTCCAGTCCCTGACACATTGTTCTCGCCGTCCGTTTCTCCCGAACGATTTCCAGACAAACGTCCCTCAGAACACGAAAACTCCAGTTATGAAATGCGGGACCTCCGGTATATTGGGGAATACCGTGAGCCGGATTGTTCTGGGTGCCCATAACCTGTTGTAATCCGTATAAGAAAGAACAACGCAATGGATTTACAACTGAAGTTTTTATTTGGGTACTGAACTAAACAGTTGGGAGGTTTGATGAGAACTAACTTAATAGAGGGGAACTTGAAAAAATTACAGCTCGATTGCCTGATTGCTTAAATTCAACAGTAATCAATTTTCACAACATAAACTGAACCGATTAACATTCAAAAACAGCGCAATACGAGATATTATTATTCTGTACAATGCAGATAAATTTGGCATTTGTCAGTTTAACGGTTCCGGAGATTTTACCGAACCTTGATTTAGAAAAAAAGGAGGATCATAGCATACATTATAGATGGCGCAAGTATCGCCCAAAAATATAAGTTGAAAAACTTCTTGTTGAAATGAAAGATTCAACGCAGGTTTCAGTGGTGGAATGGAGTTATCTTTATTCAGGTATAGGTATTCAGGTCTTCATTCTACCCATTTCATTAGCGATAGCTATTTGTTTCTTTCCACTTCTCATATTCCCTAATCAGGAAAGTACTCATTTCTCAATGAGCACTTTGATACTCTTACCCAGAATATCTTGCAACACTGTTTTGTTACTACGAACACAATTTGAGTAGTATCGCTTAACCGTTTGGGGTAGTCGCACCGACATCTGTGCACAAAACTTATTGTCCCGCGTCGGTTCTCCGGCACATAGGGCCGTTGTAAAAGACCTCTACTGTTGACGATCTGAACCAGCGCCTGCACTTGGTCCCAGTCAAAATTCTCGTTGAAAGCTCGGATTTCAGTGACTAGGCTGTGCACAAAAGGCACCTAGGGGTAGGCTTGAATAACAGCGGCACGTTATCCAAACATACGAGATCCACGCACTGTGATAACCTGTGACCATCCCCCATTCATACTACTAAAAGTACGCGTTCTGTTAGCTGCGCTACCTGTACGAGTTTTTTTGACTTCCTAGATGTATTTACCTAAATCCTCCAGCTTGGGATCTTCTCTCATACTTTTGACCTTTTGATTTTCATGATGATCACGACTCTCTGGCTCTTCGATTCGTTGGAAATCGTTTTCTTCCTGAACATGCATCTACTTTAGGTCTTTATAACCACTTAACAATCCGAGATCAATTCGCTGAGCCATGAAGAATTCACTGAGGATCTCAACAGCGATGAACTCTTACGCTATCAAAGTTTGGTATTCATTTACCCTGTTTGAGACAATTTACGGAACTTCCTCATCTACCTGGCAATGATCTCATCAAAGTAAATACATATGCTTCTCAAAGTTTGAGTTCAATCATCTTTTTTCACAATTTCTATATTTGAACTTGTCCCTAGGTCTCACTTAAAGCAAAGAGTTTGTCTTCTGCCAATTCGGCCCCCTTTAACTGTCCCTGGGCTATTTCTCTCAAAAACTTTTTCTAGGGTTGGCCAAGACTGGTAAGATGGCCTTGGCTTTGAAGAGCATGCTGTATCATTGCCTCTCTAAGCGTGTTCCATGAGTGTACAGTATTCGTTAGTTTTTCAACCGGTACATCTGATTTGCATGTTTTGAAACTACCATCACCAAGTGCTTCTTAAAACTCTTCTGTGATTGTTATGAAGATAAAGGGCACCTAGTGACTAACTTGTATAAAATTTCTTTCAATCGTATCGTATATTGCCAAGGCTCAAAATTTCGTTCATTCGTTTTACTAAAGTTCAAATCCGGAAACATCACTTATTTGATGTTGGATTTCAGATTCCGTTCATATTTAGATCTTTCGTCTCAATATCCATTCTGGTTTCTCCGTACTTTGTTTTGATTTCCTGATTCAATTAAAGAACGAACCCAATACCTCACGAATTCTTAGCCAGTGCCCTAAGCGCTCACGTAAGGGGACCCTGATGATTGATGAACAAATCCCGAACTCATTTTCCTATCAGTTAGAAAGTTCTGGGGCCATATCATCTTATCTGTCATGATCAGTTTTTATCTACCTTCGGCCAAATGTAAGCCGATATTATAATAAAATTCATCAGTGTTAATCTGGCAGTAGTTTCAAACACATCTTTGGTTCAAACGTAGCGACTCTGAGCTATGGCTTCCCAATTTCTTCTAGCGCTTGTTGTAATAGCAATACTGTGTTTTGTGTACATTAAGAAAAAATACGAATTCTGGGCCAGCTATGGTGTTCCCTACCTGGAGCCGGAGTTTCCTTATGGAAATTTTAAAGAAGCGGGTCACACTTCAATGGCTGATTTATCCACGAAGCAATACCGACTAATGAAGGGCGAGGGAACATTTTTCGGGATGTATTTCTTTCTTCAGCCGCTGATAATGGTTACCGATTTGGATCTTGTAAAGACCATCCTTATTAAAGACTTTAACTTTTTCCCTAATCGCGCGATGTATTACAACATCAAGGATGATCCGCTGAGTGGGAATTTGTTTGCCGTTGAGGACAACTACTGGAGGACACTGCGGACCAAATTGTCGCCGACTTTCTCTTCCGGCAAGATAAAGCTGATGTTTCATATTTTGAAAGCTGTGAGTGATAATTTGACTGACTATTTGGAGAATATGGTTGGAAAAGGGAATGAGTTAGAGGCCAAGGACTGCATGGCTCGTTTCACTGTGGATATCATAGGAAGTTGCGCGTTTGGAATCGATTGCAATAGTTTCAACGATCCGGATAGTCGGTTCCGGAAATTTGGGACCCAGGTTTTCGACAAACCGAGACATCGAGGATTGGCTCGATTGTTTCTGCGTTTATTTCCAGAAGTAGGAAGATCATTGAACATAAAAGCCGTTCGTGATGATGCTTCCGGTTTTTTCAATGGAGTGGTCAGGGATACGGTGAACTACCGTTTGCGAAATGGAAGCAATCGCAAGGATTTCCTCAATTTACTTTTGGAGTTAAAACACAGCGGAGTTTATTTGAGCATGGACGAAATTGCTGCTCAATCTTTCATTTTCTTCCTAGCTGGGTTCGAAGCATCTTCCTCCAATCAAACGTACTGCCTATATGAGCTTGCATTGAACCAGGAGTGTCAAAATAAGGCCAGAAAATGTGTGCAACAAGCGATCACAAAACATGGAGGATTAACCTATGAGGCCGTTTGTGATATGTCATATCTAGATCAATGCATCAAAGGTTAAGCTTTTTGGATCCCAAAAAATGTATTGAAAATAACCTATATTTTCATTTCAGAAACACTGCGATTGTATCCATCTGTGCCAGTACTTGAGCGGAAGGCTTTCCAAAATTACCAAATCCCAAACACAAAAGTCGTCATTCCAAGAGGCACACTCGTTCAAATCCCGGTATTTGCCATTCATCGTGATGAAAATATTTATCCCAGCCCTTTGGGTTTCGATCCAGACAGATTTGCACCTGGAGAAATAATCAAACGGCATTCGTGTGCTTTTATTCCATTTGGCGAAGGTCCACGCATATGTATCGGTCTTAGGTTTGGGATGCTACAATCTCGAGTTGGGCTGGCAACAGTGTTGAACAGGTACAGAGTAACAACGTGTTCTAAAACCACTATTCCGTTAGAATATTCGAGCTCAGCCAGCGTTCTACAACCGAAAGGGCCTCTCTGGTTACGTTTTGAACCTTTATAGATTGAAACCATTATAATATTATAAAAAATATCTGAAAACGGAGAACAATGACTTCCATTTAGGTTTCCAAATTAAACATTCCAAATTTTTAAAACTTACTTGTACTCTTTGATGTTATGCAAAATTAAATTTAATCTGTAATAAGAAAAACTATTTGAAAAAATCTATAGTGTTGCAAGAAATATAAATTAACTATTTCATCGGAAGTTTGTCTACAAATTCTCTATTTAATGTCATGTTTTTGAACTGAAACATCTCTTAATTCCTAATCTTAAACTAATCGATTTCTCTTTGCTCTATATTTTCAAGTAACATCAAAGGAGTTCCTACTGATGATACATTTAGTTGCATTTGTCTTCTTAGCAAGTCTTTTAAACGAACACTTCCTGCAGGAAAAAAATGACTTCTTCAAGTCTCAAACAAAACACACACTTTGAGGTCCTACCTATATCCCATAATCCATAATAATAAAAGCAGTCGCGGTCGTCCTCAGTCGAAGCAAGCCATGATGATGATGCCATTTTGAAAAAGTTTTAGCATCGCACGAGCCTTATCGTTTTGGTGTCGTATTGTAGGCCTAGATACCCGTTTCTTGAATGTGGCAAACTCGGATCGACCTTAATTCTTAGAACGGTGGCCGATTTGTTTGTTTGGCTGTTTATTACGATTGCTAAAAAGTTGACGCGAAAGTTGTAGCAGACTTCATTGCTTCGAATTCATTCATTTTATTGTATCATCTGGTTATCAGTTTGTTTGAATCATGTGTCGCTGCAAATTGGCATGCTTCATCACATCACATCTGAGGCGACTTACGAATGACAATCTCAGAAAATTCCAGCGTAAGACAACAAAAAATAATGGAGGCGACAAAATTTGCTTTGCAAGATAAACCATTTTTACTGCGCCTTATCTCGTGGAAAGATGCGTACGTTGGGAAGTAGAATACTCATTTCCACAAATATTACAACGAGTATCTATGTATGTGTAGAAAAACTATAGACATTAAGGAACACTTTCATCTACAACATTTTTTTAAATCCTCATCAGGCCTACTAATCTGTTTCTTTTTCTGAAGCCGATGCGGGGTAGTTTTTTTCAATATCGAGTATTTAGTCTTTTACAATCAGCTTATTCAGCACCAAACAAACCTTTTGAAGTAAACAAAATAAAACAATCAGAAAAATTGTTAACCGCTAATTTACTACAACTGATTCTTGAGACAACAATTTAGTTTGTTGTCTCCCACGAGCCTCAGATGTAAAAACAAAAAACTGACGACTCATTCCTCTATCAGCAAGAAAATTAGTTCATCGTTGTGGCCTTATCTGTTTCTATTGGAGCCATGAACAATTTTTATCTGTTCTTTATTGGTTGTAGAGTCAGCTCACTTTGAGCATGAAATCTTCGAGAATTGTCTTCAGTATTAATCTGACAGTAGTACTCAACGCACTTGGTCCAATCGCTTCGGGATTGAACCATGGCATTTCAACTTTTACTGACGCTTGTTGTTATAGCAGTATTGTGTATTGCCTATGTGAAGAAAAAGTACAGCTACTGGGCAAACTATAATGTTCCGTATTTGGAGCCGGAGTTTCCGTTTGGAAATTTTAAAGACGCAAACAACATCTCGATGGCAGATATGTCTACGAAACAGTATCGATTGATGAAAGATAAGGGACCTTTCTTTGGAATGTATTTCTTCCTTCGACCACTCATCATGGTTACCGATTTGGATCTCATAAAGACCATCTTCATTAAGGATTTCAGCTTTTTCCCGGACCGTGGAACGTTTTTCAACCATAAGGATGATCCCATCAGTGCTCATCTTTTTGCGGTTGAGGGTAACTACTGGAGAACACTACGGACCAAATTAACGCCAACCTTCACTTCCGGAAAGATGAAACTTATGTACCCAACTCTAAAAGCAGTTGGTGATAATTTTGCCGATTTTTTGGAACAAGTGGTTGATCAAGGGAAAGAGTTAGAAGTCAAGGACTGCATGGCTCGACTAACGGTGGATATCATAGGAAGTTGTGCCTTCGGTATCGAATGCAATAGTTTTAGCGATCCTGATAGTCGGTTCCGGAAATTTGGCACCCAGGTGTTTGACAAACCGAGACATCGAGGTTTAGTTCGATTATTTCTGCGTCTTTTCCCGGAGGTAGGAAGATCGTTGCGTATAAAAGCCGTTCATGATGATGCATCCGATTTTTTTCGGGGTATTGTTAAAGATACTGTAGAATACCGTCAGCAGAATGGAAGTACTCGGAAGGATTTTCTGAACTTACTGTTGGAACTGAAACACAGTGAAGTACCTTTAAGTATGGACGAAATCGCTGCACAATCTTTTATCTTCTTCATTGCCGGATTTGAAACATCTTCTTCCAATCAAACGTACTGTCTCTACGAACTCGCATTGAACCAAGACTGCCAAGATAAGGCTAGAAAATGCGTAAAGCAAGCAATTGAAAAACATGGAGGCCTAACCTATGAAGCTGTTTGTGATATGGCTTATTTGGACCAATGTATCAATGGTTAGATTTTGACAAACAAATTATTTTTTAATAATTTTGAATTAACTCATCGATTATTTTTTCAGAAACACTTCGATTATACCCTTCGGTGCCAGTTCTTGAACGAAAAGCTTTCAAAGACTACAAAATGCCGAACAGCAAAGCCATCATTCCAAAGGGCATGAAAGTTCAAATCCCTGCCTTCGCCATTCATCGTGATGAAAGTATTTATCCGAATCCGATGGTGTTTGATCCAGACAGGTTTTCTCCCGAAGAAGTTGCCAACAGGCATCCGTGTGCTTTTCTTCCATTCGGCGAAGGTCCACGGATATGTATTGGCCTCAGGTTTGGAATGCTGCAATCTCGAGTGGGACTGGCAACGGTTCTGAACAGCTACAGGGTAACACCGTGCTCTAAAACAACGATTCCATTGGAGTATTCTAGCACTGCTGCAGTTCTTCAGCCAAAAGGAGCTGTGTGGTTGCGCTTTGAACCTCTATAGAGTATTCATCATGTTTTGGATTGATTTTCGGTTTGATTCTGAAATAAACCAAAGTAGTACAAACAATTGTTTAGCGTTAAACCTCAACAATCGTCTCGAAGCCTTTGCTGTCCTTAAAATTCGCATAGATCTCAATTTGAGGTTCCTTTTTTCAAATAGTCAGTCACTCGAATGCCATCAACGTGAAGCTACGAGCTTGGGTAAAAAATGATTGCCTTACATGCTTAAGGGGGGGGTAGGGTCTAACGGGTAAAAAAAAAACACCATTTTCACGATTTTTTTCTAGAGCTGTCGTTCAAACAAATGTATTCAAATTTTTTGCATTATACAAAGCATTGTTAAAAGAACATTTAGTAATTTTTTCGTAAAAAAATATTGAAAAATGGACCGGTGACGGAGCAATTTCGAGGATGCTTTTTAAAAAACAGGATTTGCGGTGGACACTGTATCTCAGCACAGAATCATCTGAAGTCAAAAAATCAGAGCAAAATATTTTTAATAGATGTTTTTCTGGACCCCAACGTTTTTATTTAACTTAAAAATATTTTCATGAAATTTTTGTGGCTGTTTGAAGTAAAAACTACGATTTTTCACGAAAAAATCCGCCATTTTTTATCTGTAAAATCTCCCCAAAGTAAAAAAACAAAAAAAAGAAAAACGTTGGGGTCTGGTATTTTATATGTAGAAAATATGTTCCAAATTTGAAAAGAATCGGATAAGTAGTTTTCAAATGACGATGTCCACGGACTTTAAAAACGTGCTTTCGAGAAAAACGCGTTTGAAGTTTCTGATCTTGCTTCTTTGCAGTGTTAGATAGGAGGAGATAAATGTCTATAACTTCTACAGTTTTCCTTCAATTGACTTGAAAATTTGACACAACATTCTTGAAATGTTTTACAATAAGAAAATAAAAAAATAAAAAAATCGATTTTTTGAAAGTGTTAGACCCTACCCCCTCCTTAAGTTAATTTAAAGGATCGAGAAAATGGTTCCCCAGTTAGTCACCGACGATTTGTACAGCAAAAACATATAACTCATCAACTGTCAGCAAAGCAAAATCGCCGAGTCCCTGATAATCGAATCTCCAGTTTTTCACTCCTTTTCACAGTTGTCCGGTTTCATTAACAACCGTTAAACCTTTTGTAAACACAATTGCTTCGTTATTCAGTTATGAAAAAGTGTAATTTATTCCAACACCGCTGCTATTCCTCGGGGAAGCTAGAAAAACAGTATGTAGGTCACGTGATTTATCATTC